>NC_056737.1:1217415998-1217505998 GCF_019279795.1 Protopterus annectens | reverse complement strand
GGAGTTACATGATCCATTAGCTTTTAAATAAAAACTTTGATGGGTAATAGGATGTATAAAGACATTCTTTTTCTCAACATATTCACAATAATTACAGTTGTTACATGGATTGGTTCCTATAAAAATCTCAGATTCATCTTTAATAAAAGAGGGATGACATAACATTTCATATAAATTATTCCTATTTCGAAAAGCAAACTGTGGTTTAACTTCCACGAACTTTGATACTTCTGGATCAATTTTCAATAAATCCCAGTATTTTGTAATTGTGCCAATAATCGAATGTATATCCTGTGTATAGTGTATGGGAAATCTTAATTTGATTTGCTCATTATTCAAAATATTACTGTTCGAATTTCTGTATCTAGCCAGACCAGAATCTGAAAATATTGGACAAGCTGTGTTACTCCGTAACTCGGTAACCTCATGTATTGTCTGATGAATTTCAGAAGTTCTATATTTCCTATTGGAAAATCTAGTGCTGAGAGCTAATATTTCTTTATTGTATTGTTCGCTGTTAGAGTTTAACCTAGATGTTCTGATACATTGGCCCTTTAAAACGTTCCTGAATACATGAGATGGATGCATGCTCTCGATGGAGCAGTGTGTTCTTGTGACATATTTTACGATGAACACCTGTATTAAAATTTCCATCATCCATTCGCCATATATTGATATCCAAAAAGGATATCTCATTGTTAGAGCTGGTCATAACAAAATTTAAGAATGGACATAAAGTGTCCACTTGTTCTCCAAAGGAGACCAGACTATCATAACTGCCTTTCCAAAGAAAGAATAAATCATCCACAAAACGCTTATAAAATAATACATTCTGTTGGTATAAAGTAAGCTGGTATAAATATTTCTCTTCCCATAGGGCCATAACTAGATTGGCGTAGCTATTGGCACAAGAAGTGCCCATAGCTACGCCATCTTTTTGCATGTAAAAATGATCATTAAACACAAAAACATTGCTCTCAAGTACAATTTCCAACAAAGAGCAAATAAAATCAATTTTACAATTGGTAAAGTCTGAAAATTTTTTCAAATATTCACCTATATATTCTATACCTTTCTCATTGGGAATATTTGTAAATAGGGATTTAACATCCATAGTAACTAATATTAAGTCCGTGTAATAATTTTTATCTTTCACCATCTCATAAAATTCTAATAAGAACTCTTTAGAATCTTTTAATATGTTTTTATTCGCATTAACAAAAGGCCTCAAAGTTTTTTCTAAAAAATAAGATATATTCTCTGTCACCCAGCCACGTTCTGAGACTATGGGTCTCATAGGGGGGTTTATGAAGTCCTTATGAATTTTAGGTAGGCCTTGGATGAATGGTATTGTAGGCTCATCTAAAAGTAAATAATTATACAGTTGATAATCTATGACACCCATTCTATACAAATCCTCTAAGTCATTATATACATTCTGAACTATTTGTTTAATTTCATTTAAAAGAATTGTCTTATAAAATGTATTGTCCGATAACATATCACACATTCTCTTATTATAATCATTGCTATCAAAGATAACAATAGGTCCGCCTTTGTCTGCTGGCCTTATAATAATGTTTCTGTCATCAGACAAGTCACGTAGTGCCTTCATTTGTTTATAATTCAAATTTTTTCTTAGATTGTTATGTTTCTCATTACTGTCTAAGTGTAAGATGTACAGGTCTTTTTCAACTGCTTTACTGAATACCTCTATAGTAGGATGTAAATTCGGGTTAAACAAGCTTGGTTTCTTGAAACTAACATGATGCTCACTAATATTTTTAGAGTACATGACTTTTGTGGTATACATTATACTTTACATTATTGTTATTTTGCGTGTTTTACCACGAAGATACCATGGCTGAACCAGTAAGTAATTTGGCAAATAATTCCCTGAAGAAAGACATTGAACTTCCGTATAAGCCAAGGGGAGTGGCTTCGAACTTAACGTCATTACAACGACTACAACGCTGTTTGAATAACAGCGTCAACCCATTGATGGACTGTGATCTTCGAGCTTCAGATAACGAAGTTAACATTAACTGTAATGATGTTGAGTATATTAATAACAAACTGAATTTACTAGAGTATGACTTACTTAAGCTGAAAAGATTAGAAATGCAAAGGTTCCACTTTGAAGTCTGCATTTCTCAACGAATTATACCACGCGGGTTACGTGTTTTGAAAATGCCAACTACTCGAGACACGTATCCAGAGTTGCTAAAGCAGTGGCAAAAGTTAAACATCGAGGTGAGCATAAACTACATGAAACTAATGAATGATTTCTTTAAACCTGAGGAATTGAGACTGAAAGACTCTATTTTAAGAAGACAGAACGAACTTTATAAGTTTAATGTACAGTTTAGTGATGTTAAAATAGAGCGTGTAATGGACAACGTTTTGCTATATGAAAAACGTATTTTTGAGCAAAAGAAACATAAATTAGTGAGAGATAAAAATGATTTTTCAAATGGCCAAGTATTTACTTGGCCTAGAAATGTAACATCTCATGCTGTAAATAATCATGTTGGAAGAAATAGGCATGCTCGTGACTCTATTCCGAATGTTAATGCTATAAATGAAACTGCAAATAATATCATAGCTAACTCAAGTGATATGGATGCCAATCCTTTGAATATTAATACAACAGAAATGCCTGATACTTCAATTACAAATGTAACATCAAATGTTAATACTTCTAATGGTAATAATGAGGTTGTATTTGTTAATGACAATGGTTCTAGTAGTAATATTGACACAGCGCTTACGAATGATAGTGGTTCTACACAAGTAGTACGTAGTAAACGCTGTGCTTTAAGGAATAATGTTGAAAATTAAATGCAATTTCCTTTCCCTATATCAGACAATTTTCAGAAAGGGAGGAATCGGTCTTTGAGCAGGGGCAGACAAAAACGAAAAGCCCAGCTCAACGATATAAGGGAACCCACACTGAAAAAGATGTGGGAGAAGTTGACTTGATTCATAATTTATCCCACAGACCTTTAAATAAATCTGAACGTGAAATACTTAACAAAGGGTTGTCCTTCGTTCCTAGCAAACAAAGTAATATAACTGATACCATTTTAGATTTAAAACTATTTACAAGGAACTTACAATTGAAAGTCATGTACTCTAATAATATTAGTGAGCATCATGTTAGTTTCAAGAAACCAAGCTTGTTTAACCCGAATTTACATCCTACTATAGAGGTATTCAGTAAAGCAGTTGAAAAAGACCTGTACAGCTTACACTTAGACAGTAATGAGAAACGTAACAATCTAAGAAAAAATTTGAATTATAAACAAATGAAGGCACTACGTGACTTGTCTGATGACAGAAACATTATTATAAGGCCAGCAGACAAAGGCGGACCTATTGTTATCTTTGATAGCAATGATTATAATAAGAGAATGTGTGATATGTTATCGGACAATAAATTTTATAAGACAATTCTTTTAAATGAAATTAAACAAATAGTTCAGAATGTATATAATGACTTAGAGGATTTGTATAGAATGGGTGTCATAGATTATCAACTGTATAATTATTTACTTTTAGATGAGCCTACAATACCATTCATCCAAGGCCTACCTAAAATTCATAAGGACTTCATAAACCCCCCTATGAGACCCATAGTCTCAGGACGTGGCTGGGTGACAGAGAATATATCTTATTTTTTAGAAAAAACTTTGAGGCCTTTTGTTAATGCGAATAAAAACATATTAAAAGATTCTAAAGAGTTCTTATTAGAATTTTATGAGATGGTGAAAGATAAAAATTATTACACGGACTTAATATTAGTTACTATGGATGTTAAATCCCTATTTACAAATATTCCCAATGAGAAAGGTATAGAATATATAGGTGAATATTTGAAAAAATTTTCAGACTTTACCAATTGTAAAATTGATTTTATTTGCTCTTTGTTGGAAATTGTACTTGAGAGCAATGTTTTTGTGTTTAATGATCATTTTTACATGCAAAAAGATGGCGTAGCTATGGGCACTTCTTGTGCCAATAGCTACGCCAATCTAGTTATGGCCCTATGGGAAGAGAAATATTTATACCAGCTTACTTTATACCAACAGAATGTATTATTTTATAAGCGTTTTGTGGATGATTTATTCTTTCTTTGGAAAGGCAGTTATGATAGTCTGGTCTCCTTTGGAGAACAAGTGGACACTTTATGTCCATTCTTAAATTTTGTTATGACCAGCTCTAACAATGAGATATCCTTTTTGGATATCAATATATGGCGAATGGATGATGGAAATTTTAATACAGGTGTTCATCGTAAAATATGTCACAAGAACACACTGCTCCATCGAGAGAGCATGCATCCATATCATGTATTTAGGAACGTTTTAAAGGGCCAATGTATCAGAACATCTAGGTTAAACTCTAACAGCGAACAATACAATAAAGAAATATTAGCTCTCAGCACTAGATTTTCCAATAGGAAATATAGAACTTCTGAAATTCATCAGACAATACATGAGGTTACCGAGTTACGGAGTAACACAGCTTGTCCAATATTTTCGGATTCTGGTCTGGCTAGATACAGAAATTCGAACAGTAATATTTTGAATAATGAGCAAATCAAATTAAGATTTCCCATACACTATACACAGGATATACATTCGATTATTGGCACAATTACAAAATACTGGGATTTATTGAAAATTGATCCAGAAGTATCAAAGTTCGTGGAAGTTAAACCACAGTTTGCTTTTCGAAATAGGAATAATTTATATAAAATGTTATGTCATCCCTCTTTTATTAAAGATGAATCTGAGATTTTTATAGGAACCAATCCATGTAACAACTGTAATTATTGTGAATATGTTGAGAAAAAGAATGTCTTTATACATCCTATTACCCATCAAAGTTTTTATTTAAAAGCTAATGGATCATGTAACTCCAAGAATGTGGTCTATATTGCCTGTTGCACAAAGTGTTCTTCATATTATATAGGCAAAACTAATAGAATGTTAAAAGAACGTATTAGAGAACATTTGTATCAAATACGCATTCAATCAACTGTCAATGCACTATCAAAACATATATTATGCACTGACAACACACATAATTTCAGATTCACCATATTACAAGTTATTAGCACTAACATTAGAGGGGGTGACATTAACAATTATACAGAATCAGTTGAAACCTCATGGATTATCAGAACTATGTCCCATGTATTCCCTGGTTTAAATGACAAAGTTCCTCTAAAACCCATACTCAAGAATAGGAGACAGAGACACAAGTAATCTGTTGAATATTTCCCTTATATATTATCAATTGTTCTATACATACATTCCAGATTTTTAACTTTACATTTTTTAAATTATGTGTAAATATATACACATACATATACACTTTCATGTTTAGTAGGTGTACAGATTTTAATGTGTTTTTATAGATGGTAATATGTTAAACAGTGTTACAGTGTTGTATTTTAAAAATATATATTCTTTTAGATATATACCTTTAAAGTCTTTTCAGTAGTTAATTGTTTGATAAGCAGTTGATTAATTAATTAAGATTCTGTGTGTATATATATATGATCTTTGTCTGAGACACTTTTTGGTTTGAAAAAGCTGAATAGCGAAAGCGCTTACCAGTCTGTACTGTGAATAAAGACGTCATTTTTTAGAAGTATTTTTCATTATATTTTGGAGATATATGATGTTTCTCAACTGAATTTCCATTGATGCAAGCTACTATTGTGTTCCGAAAGGATTTAATGGTCTGAATAGACGCCTTACAGAGACTTTTTAGGAAACTTATTGCCACGGTTTGACCCTACAACAGCTTTCTTTTTTACTTTACCATATTCTTTATCTACATCTTCTCTTTTCTGCCCCTTGCTTTCTTTTCTCTTGCTCTGCCTATTTATAACCATCCCATTTCTGTTCTATCCCTCTTTGTTTGGCATCCCTTTTCTCTGTTGACATTACCACTGGCGCATGGTCTGAGATATCTCTTTCTTGTATTTCTACCTACCTTGTCCTCTGTACCAGGTTTCTCTGTCATGAAAGTCTGTCTATCTTGCTGACCTGTAAAAGCTCATTTCTGGTGAATGTGTATTCTTTTTGTTGACATGTTTCTCTTCATGTATCCATCCATGCTTCCTTCTGTCTGTTTTCCTTTCTTTCTACATTGTTTTATTATATAGCCCTTCTTCCCATGTAGTCTGTCTCTATATGGATTTAATTGACTTGATGTTTCTACCAACTACCATATTCTGCTTCTTCACATTTTCTCTCATTAAAAAGCTGGTAAAAATTGTTCTACATTTCTGGAGAATATATTTTATCTATGTTCCCCCCCCCCCCCCCCCCAAGTTCTCCATGTACCATTGTCACCAATTCATACCACTTCTAAACAGTATTGGAGTCTTCTTACTTTGTGGTCTCATGTTCATTTTGGGTATTCTCTGATTTGGTTTACTCTATCTTTGTCTATTTGCCCACGCAGAGTTCAAGACTGAAATGACTACCATTTGGGAAATGCATGCCCTTTCATGCCTGTGTAAAACGTACTTACAGAAACTTATGTCAGAAGCATCTATCATTACTTTTGCCACTCGCTAAACAGCAAAAGCGATGCTTAGCAAGTGTAAAATAATAGCTCAGTTGATCTCACTGTTCACTCTCACACACACACACACACACACACACACACACACACACACACACACACACACACACACACACACATACACATAAGCACACACACACACACACACACACACACACACACACACACACACACACACACACACACACACACACACACACAGTCTCTTCTGCTTTCATGCAGGCATTCATTCACACACGCAAACAAACATACTTATACACATACATACATACACATATGCACTTTTTTATTTTACTCTCGCAAAACAGCAAAAGCACTGCTTTGTGAATGTAAAATAACGGCTTGCTCTATCTTGCTTTCACTCACATGCACACATACACTTAACACACACACACAGACACACACACATAATGGCACACACTTTTTTTAATTTTCTTTTTTTCTTACATTTTACACTTGCTAAATGCTGGTTAACAAGCGTAAAATAATGGAGGCCATTACTTGTTTTTCTGTTTGACTCCCATGATGTGGTTTACTCGTTCTTGAGCAGGCATTACTTCCACATTAATACCCTGCTGGAAAATGTTATTTGTGCAGTCAGGGTGCTGATGTAAAGTCTGCCATTTCTATAAAACAGCTTTCAGGTATTACAAAGTGAAAACTATAACGTGACTGTGTTTAGACAGATATATGTACATTTATATATTTGTTTGTGCGTGTGTCTGTGTGTGTGTGTGTGTGTGTGTGTGTGTGTGTGTGTGTGTGTGTGTGTGTGTGTGTGTGTGTGTGTGTAAAAATAATACCAAACCAAGAAGGGAATTAAAAAAATCCAGGAAACTGTAGATCAATTTCAAAGACATGCGTCTGGAATGTTTCTATCCGGGCCTCCAATGAAAACTGGCTTTGTTCCAAGTCGGACTTTCCCGGTAAACAAATGTTAAATAAATAAAAATAAAAATGTTTGATTTATATTGGGTGACAACTTCTAAACACAGGGATGACATTTTAGGAAATACACAGAAGGGAATGCTTCTTTAAATAATACATGAGGAACTAAAGAGATTTGTCAAAAATAGGACAGGATATAATAACTGAGGAAAAACTGATGGATTTCATTTAGAGGGAAGAATAAAATCAGGAAATGAAAGGGGAATAGCACCTCTTGACGTTCAGGAAGCTTTTGACTCAGTGAGATAGAAATTTGTATGGGAATCTATAACTATATAGAAAGAAGAGACAGGTACATTTGATGAATAAAAACAAAACAAAAAACAAAACTAGAAGTGATGATAAATAGGGGAATATCAGGGGTTTCAAAGGTAAAAATAGAGACAACCCAGTGGTGCTTACAATCACCATGACTATGCATTTTAGTGAGTAAAGAACTCGCAGTTACAGAGGGGGGAGAATCAGGAGAATTGGAAAGAGAGATGGCTAGTAAATCTCAATTCCTACTATACTTTGATGGTTGGATACTAACATCATAAGATATACAAGCAGTTCTCTAGAGAATAACTCTTGTGTTTCATAGATTTGATAGAGTTTAAGTGTAAAGGGAATAGGAGAATAAGAGGGGCAGGATTAAGGTAGAAATCTCCACAGAACACTTGCTGAGGTTTAACCTAAAAAAACAAGGGGAATGTACAAAGTATTAGATCTGGGAGACAGGAGAACATAAACAATAGTAGGAAATAGAAATATAGTAAAGCTAATGGTAGAGTCATTAGTAATGTACAGACTTGTGCACATCTCAATGGGTACAAACTTGGCTGTTGACTCATAGAATTCCAAAATGTTGTGGAGATATTGGTACAGAAGGGGAACGGATGAAAAATGGCTATAAACACACTAAAAAGCACAGCGTAGAAGAGATGGAGAATGAAACACATACCAAAACACAAACATACACACACACACACACACACAAATGCAAACACATATACACACACACACACACACACACACATGCGCGCGCGCGCATGCGCACACATGCTCACACACGCACACACGCACACATACAGATAGCCCTATAGGATCAATGGTGATAAAGCAATAAAATGCAGCAATATTTGTAATGGCTTCTGTCAGGGGGCGGGCAAAATTATATTAAAAGAAGTGAGACAAAAATGGAGAAAAGAAGGATGGAAAATGTGCAAAAGTACATCTAATAGGGTAATAGAGGTGACGGAGGTAAGCAAAGGCATACAGGGAATGGGGAGGGAACAACTAAGAATACTTCACAAATGGTTCATTGTGACAACTGAACTACAGGAAGAAGGAAGTATAGCAGGCAGCACACAATCATAATGTGTGACAGATCTGCAGGGGGTGAAAATCATATTGTCAGGATGGACTACGCACCCCTTCATTCAACCTTGGCAAGATCTGTACAATCTTTTCATTCTCAGAGGCAACACTCAAGCATGCTGAATATGGCACCGTCATGCTGAGGGGTATTTTTTTGCAGTTCTGACTCCTGCACATGCTCAATAGCATTCAAGGGATTGGCATGCAATGGATGTCTGTTATGCATGCCACGCCTCATTATGATACTTGCATATATAGACAAGCAGCTCATCATGATACCTAGTGGCCAGTGGGGATTCTACTGAAGACGGTGTGCCCATGAGAAAATACCTCTCTCGTACCCTAGAAGAAGGGTAAGCAGGCTTAAGTCTCACCATTCCTCTCTTACCCTGCCGGCTCTAACAGGTGCCCAGGACTCCAGGCAAATTCAGGTTACCTGGGTCGAAGGGCTTTATATCTCTGTGCTAATGGAGTCGGTTGTATAAAAGGTGCATTTATTCTTTTGTTCAAAGGGAAAGGGTCTTCAGAAGCTGCAGAAAACTTCAGTCCCATATCACTATGCAGCACAATCATGTCATCGTCTCTAAAGGTAGAAGTGGCAACAGTGGAGATAATGACACATCTGATTCTTGAATTAACACATGCTGAGTTTGCAGTGGGATGACTGTCAGTGAACTATTGGGAATTGATATCAGTTAAAGAAATTAGGGAAAAAAAAACAGTAGCAGGCTGGTGCTTAAGAGTTTTGAAATCCAAAACGCGTCTGACACAATTTATAGGGGCTTCATGTTTAGAATATTAGAGAAAGTTATAGGAGACAGGCTAATTTACTTATTTTTTTTTTACTAGATTTTAAGATAACTTAGAGGGTACATCAGTACACATTGCAGAAAAGGGGTGGGGGATTCAGATCTGGTGGATATTGCCCTGGCAATAATAACTACTATTCATATTCCACACACATATTACTATGCAATGAGTATTAGTTTAGGAAAAGTGGACACATTTAAGGGAGTGGGATGAAGGGGATTGGGGTCCAGTTTAAACTTATTCAAAGATGAAATGAGGTCCAGCTTAATCTTATTCAAAAATGGTTGTATAGATTTTAATGAGCATTCTGAATACTGGAGTCAAACATCACAAGTGATAACATTAAGTGGGTGGTTGAAAGTCCTAGCTTACTGACATCACAACATGGTGAGAAGAGTTTATGAGTATATGTTTGTCATTATGAACTTGTTGAACCTAAAATTGTGTAGTTGATGCTGCATTAACTAGCTTTGCAGTATTGTTTGTTTATCTGGGGATTGTATCATAACTTTAGAAAGACAGAGATGTTGTATGATGACCTTGTTGAGAGAACCTAGTTCAATGCATAAGTTATTAATAAATGACCAATGGAAGTGCAGAGATAACATGCATCTAACTGTCATATTGTGACCCAAGGGATCTCTTTGCAAATTCCCAGCTCACTATTACAGATTATTTTTCAGCATCTAAGCCTATTAACATTAATATATTTGTATTGTCCAATGCATACTTTTGAATGGTAAGGTTTTAGATAACATTGTCAGGTGTTTGTCTACCTTCTATAAATGCACACTGATTTGTGTCTGTTATTTCTAGCAACATGTTTGCAATTTCGTTTGCCAAAATTGCATAAACACTTTGTAGTCATGATTCAGGACAGATATGTATCTGTTTGACCCTGAATCAAGGGTTTCTTTCCTATCACTATTGTTTATTTACCAACCCCTGGATTCAATAAATTCCATGCAAGAATAAAATTATTCTTTCACGGAATGGTTCGTGTCCGTTTAGCTCAGCAGAGCGCCTTGCATATTCATGAAAGCGTGCTGCTGTACTCCCTATAGGGACATGAACTGTGATCGAGTGCAGGGGCCATGTCCAAGTAGTGCATGGATACTGAACATGCCCCCTGCACTCAGAAAGTGCGATACGGCACTTTCAAAATCGAACTGGCATAATATTAGAGATTTACTCTAATATTATGCCAGTATTTCAGTGTCCACGGACACTGAAACAAAATAATGATAATTCAGTGTCTCTGGACACTGAAATAAACATCTACATGAAGAAAGCAATGCAGGGGGTGTGTGTGACAGGTTCTGTGACACACCCTCTGCATTGCCAAAGTGCCATATGACACCTTTGCAACCTGCTAAAGCAGGAAATGTGTGTAAATGCACAAATAATGGGGGATAAATCCCTCAAAAGGGATAAAACACACATATAGCCCATGAAACCTAGAAAGCTGATAGAATTCAGGACATGCATTAGCATGAGTTACAGAAGGGTAGAAGCCTGAAAGCAAATGTATGCCAATATTCCCTTACAGCAGTGCATGTTGACAAAGGCACAAATGATGGGGGGAATAAATAATAAATTAGGGACAGGTCTAAAAAATTGCCTTAACACACTTAGAAAGTTGATAGAAAACAGGATATGTATTAGCAGGAGTCCCTGAAGGATAGAAGCCTGAAAGCCAAATGAGTGCCAATATTTCATGACTGTAGTCCTCAATGAGTTGTCAGAACACCACAATCTCACTTATATAACATAATAATATAATAATAATATATACTTTTTTTCTAGACTAAGGAATGTTTAAGCACGTTATGGCCCTCCGCTTATCACAGCTTAAACATCCCATAAGAGATAAATGCAAATATAGAGGTGAAACTTTCAAGCTGCGATAGTCTAGTGGCTTGAATTCCAACTTTGCATGCAATCATTCATGGTTTGAATACCAAGCCAGTCAACTTATTTTTCTATGGGAAAGTAGTGTTAAAATTAATTTTGTAAACCTAAATTATGTAGCAACTGTTTTTTGTCAACCAGGGTAGTGTAGAAGCTCCAAAAGTGAGATGTCAGTCTAGAAATGATGTGAAACCCCCATATAAACACAAATGCCCCATACAGTATAGTCACATGAGAATATAATTTAATGAAAGCATATAGGGGGATGTCATGGAAGATAAACATAACATTATAATATGTCTGTAATGGTGAATCAATACCACAACCCTGATACTTTATAAAATGAAATGTGAGCAATGTTAAGTACTGCTCAGCTATGCTGACCTGGTGTAAGCATTGTTTAAATGTAAATGCTAAGCAATAAGTAGCCCAGGTAAGTGGATTTGTGCATTGGTAAGCAGTGCTCATCCTTGCAGGCACTATAGCTGGCATAGGAGAGGGTTTGCGCTTTTGGGCTTAATGCTGGGGCATTCAGGATTCCAGGGTCATGGTTGGACTCCTAGTGAAAGACAATGTGGAGAGACTGCTGCAGGGCCAGTACCAGGGCTTCCAATACAAAATGGAGGCCTGGGACCATCTCGCACATGATTTCACCAGTGCTACTGGCATCCCTCGAACTGGTGAGCAGGTCTGGCACCATTTTACTGACCTCAAGCATAGGAAGAGGGAGCTTTTGGATCAGTGGACCTGAGACACATAGGGACAGAATGTCCCAGAAGTGTGTATCAATATCAATTAGTGTTTACCAAAGTCCAGCCTGCGTATGTGATTGATAGGTATGATAAATGTTTCTTTATCTCCTGTACAGCTGCAGATGAGAGGGCTGTGAACATAGATGCCCATGCCAGCAGATTGCTAAGGCTGCAGCGGGAGGCTGGCGAGTACAAATCTAGCTTGCAGTATTCAGGGCAAATAAGTAGAAAGGAGTAGAATGTCAACTTCCAATTAATTAAAATGTTTATTGTGTGTACTGAATAAATGAGACATTAACAGAATAATACTGATGTACAGGATATCTATCAATAAAAGTGCCAGTACCCTTCAATAAAACTAAAAACCCCAGACTGCTGTGTTTACTTTGATATGTGGTGGTATGAATCTAAATGTGTACAGGTTCTGCACAGCAACTATGGCTCTGTCAGCATGAATTAATTGAGGCTCATCTGAAAAAGATTGTGAAGCTGTAAAACAGGAGATCAACTATATGAAATGTTCCATGCACCAAGATCTGATCCCTGAATAGTAATCTGTAAACTATTATACTGTATCCCCTACAGCAGTGCTTTGTGTTAACCATTGCTTTCTGGATTGTAATATGTTAAATTATTAATACACAGTACAAGAGCTATCTGCAATGCATGAATGTCAGAATTACAAGGTCAGATTGTCCAACCAAGAGAGTATTAGGCAGAAAACAGTCAAGTAGAAACCAGCAGCTCCTCCATAGCTCATTGTGTTGAAAGACATCTTTGTTGTACATTTTTACACAAACAGGTATGGTTCAACTACTGGGAGTGGTAGTAAGCTGTATGCATAATTTCATCCAAGAATGTGTATAGAAACAGTCAGGTAGTGTTAACAGAAATTTCCTACACAGGTCTGCCAGGTAAGAAAATGTTTCTATTAGCTGTAAGAAGGCTGTACTAATACACTGTGTGCAACACTTCCATTGTCCAACCCAAGACTGCAAGTGACAGCAAGATAAGTACATACACCAAGCGGTTTCTTCCGATAAATGTTCCTCAAGTGTCATGCTGTCATGGCTAGTGGTCACCGCTGCCAATATCCAGGGTGACAGATAGAAATACAGGTGGAGTATGGCAGTAGCACACACACACAGCATGAGTGCAGGGCACCCCTGTCAGTGTCACATATGTAACCTTGAATATGTGAATATGTGTAGAAACAGTCAGGTAGTGTTAAAAGATATTTCCTCCACAGGTCTGCCAGGTAATGAAATGTATGTATTAGCTTTAACAAGGCTTTAGTAATATATTGTGTACAAACATTCCACTGTCCAATCCCAGGCCATAGGTAGATGTAAAGTAAGGCCATACCTGGAGAGTAATGAGTAGAGTAATGATTGGTACGGTTGTGAACAATTGAAGTTGATACAGCTGTTAATTGACATTGCTCTCTCTCCCCCACCCTGTCTGCACCAATAATTCATACACATAATGAATGGGTATGTTTTTCTCCAAAACTACTGTTGGAACATGTGTCCTATTGTTCTACAAATATTGAATCATTTGATTATTAATGTTCCCCATTCCAATACCATCACTGGTGGCCTGTTGCTATCAATGTAACTTGCATGCCATTATGATGCCTACTGTTGTTCCATTTATGCATGTGTTCTGCTTGCTATGCAACTGTTTTAAGTCTGTTGTTTTGGGTTAATTGGAATACCCATGCATGCTGTTAAAATTAATTTTGAAATGTTTTGTTCATAACTAACCAACATATTTTGTAAAACCTCAATACCATAGCATTTCGGGGAAAACACATCCTAGCGAATGTGCCTGTCCCGCCTCATCTGGCCATGGTACTGGGCTCCAGCATGTCTGCAACACAACCTGGGATCTCCTCATCCACTGGTCCTGCACCACCTTTGGGTGGAACCACCTCAGGGGACAGGGGCCATCCTCCCGGGAGCAGGAGCAGAAAGGAAACCATCACCAGTAGCCAGGTCAGGGGGTTGGTGCGTAGAGCCATCCAAAAGGAGTTTGGTGGACAGCTGGGCCAGATTGAGGCCCATCTGGCACATCTTGAGGGTCAGCCTGCCCCTCCTGTCCAGCCCCCAGCTCTTTGTGTCCATGAAGGTGCAGTGGTGACTGCCCATGGGTTGGGACCACAGTCCCACTGTATCCATTTGGGGGCTCATGAGTGTCTGATTCACAACCACAATCCCCCATCCAAGGTGTTTACTCCCCATATGTGTCATATACTGCCCCTGTCTGCTGTCTTGTCTATTTTGTCTGTCTTCCTACCCAACTTACCTCCTCAAATATACCCACTATCCTTCCCCAACATCCCACTCTCACCTTTAAAAAAAAGAGTATCTGTTCCCCCCAAAAAATTATGCCCCATATATAGCTGTTAATTTCACACAAGTGTCCACTGGACACGTAATCTGGTCCAATTGGCTTGACAACACATTACTGTTGTCATCACCCCTCTCTCAAAGGTTTGAGTGTCCAAATTCACCCCCAAATTCTGTAGAAATTCACAGCTGTTGCTGTAGAAGAAATGGACAGCTATGGACCTTTCCTACATCCATCCTGCATATCCCTAGCTACCTTTCATGCTGTTCTTCCCGCTGCATGCCCCTTTTTTTCTCCACTTTCCTATCATCCATTATCTTTTCTTTTAAAGAAATTAGCGTGAGGGTAGGCGGTGGTAAGTGAAACTAAAACTGATTAACCCGTAGCTTGGCGTTGCTTACCATGGCTCAAACCTGAGCAAACCCCCTTACAACTGTTTAAAAGTGCCTTAATCACTCTGTATCCATCAGACCTTGTTATGTCCAGAAACAGAATATTCAGCCCTGCCAAGTCTCAAACCTAGAATGCTGGGTTTTGCAATCATAGCAACACACCACAACATCATCTGAACTGTGAAAACCTGCAATGCTTTAACAAACATATCATGCATTCTGGTCACTTGACATTAAGGAAAAAAAACATCAGTCCCAAGTATTGAACCCATGAACCTGTACACTACAGTCAGAGGAATGTAATAATACACAATCTAAGCTGCGAGAATAAATGCTGCTTTTTCAAACATATCATGCAATAGAGGCATACAACATTAAAGACAAAGCTCTGTGGAATCATTCATGTGTTATATATAGACATATACATACATATTTATATATATGTCTGTTGAAACATATATATGAAATAGTAGATACATAACATATATATGGTGTAGGAAAATAACTTTCTTGTGTGGTGAAAACCAGGGAACTTTTTTTGGCTAGGTTTATATAGGCCCCAGGGCTGATAGCCTAGTACCTACCTATGAACCTATGAATATATATATATATATATATATATATATATATATATATATATATATATATATATATATATATATATACACACAAACACACACACACACACACACACACACACACACACACACACACACACACACACACACACACACACATATAAATGTATGTACATAACATGCAGTGCAGTCAGACCTCAGGACCATCCCTCTCAACCTCTTAGTGCAGGAAACCTGTACAAAGGCTGTAAAATAGGGTGGTGAATGGGCCACATATAGAGACATATTTCAAGTATCTCTGGTAGAAATTAAGACATTTGCTACAGCAACAGGGTGTGTTTCAGCAGACAATTACTGAAGGATATGAAGATGGAAACTGAAATGTTATGTCATTATTTCCTTACATAAATCCTTGGATCATCACAGTTTACCAGACAAATACATATAAATTGTGGAACAGAACAAAAGTATGGGCCAAGCATCTGAACATTCTGTAATAATCCTGCCAGTGGAGAGGTATGCTCAAAATCCCTTAGTGCAATGAATCTGGAACAAGCTTGACAAAGTTGAGGGACAAAGGTATGAAAATAGGGACAGTAGATAAGCCGAGAAAGTTGATGTAGTAACACTGTATGTCCTAACATATATTCACTGAAATATCACACGTCTAGGACTCAATTGCTTCTCATTAGTTAGTGACCTCAATCCCTACATCATCCCACTGATGAGCCAGGAATACACAACAGTTATGGGGACCAGACCAAAGATATCGGCCAGACAACTGGACATCCTATGAATGTGTGGACATAACACATTAGGGAAACTACACTCAACTACCAAGCAACATCCAAACTACAATCAAATCCCCAAACCAAGGTAGTGTAGTGTTCAGAGTCCCAGCTTTGCGTGCAGGCATACATGGTTTGAGTACTACAACAGGCAATCCAATTTTACATGGGAAATCAGTGTTAAAAGTACTATTTTCATATTAAAATATGTGGTCAGTTAATTTTGTCACCCAGGGTAGTGTAGCTGGTGTAAAATGGAAGTGTGAGTGCATATAAGATGTGAAACCACCCATTTATACACATGTCCCATACAGTAAAGTTACACCCCTTGCTACTGTAATGAAAACACATTTTATAAAAAAATATAATATATATATATATATAAATATAATATATTATTTTTATTTATTTACTGTAACAATGATAATAACTGCTATTTACTTCTTAGAATACATGCCATTTTAGATGGCACAGATGTTATGTGTCTACTGTATGTTGTATCAGTGTTAAAAGTACTATTTTCATATTAAAATATGTGGTCAGTTAATTTTGTCACCCAGGGTAGTGTAGCTGGTGTAAAATGGAAGTGTGAGTGCATATAAGATGTGAAACCACCCATTTATACACATGTCCCATACAGTAAAGTTACACCCCTTGCTACTGTAATGAAAACACATTTTATAAAAAAATATAATATATATATATATATATAAATATAATATATTATTTTTATTTATTTACTGTAACAATGATAATAACTGCTATTTACTTCTTAGAATACATGCCATTTTAGATGGCACAGATGTTATGTGTCTACTGTATGTACTAGGTTTATCATCAGGAACTATGCTTGTATTAATATTACTTTGTGGAGCTTTTCTCCCAGGGCCTCCACTAAAAACCTGCATCCAATTGGAATCTCTCAGTCAACAAATGTAAACAAATAAATAAATATAAATAATTTTTCAAATATATCATGCAGTAGAGTCATTCAACAGTAGGGGAAAAATTTCGTAGAATCAGTCAGATTTTGTATTTATACATATGCACATGTATATATGTATGGGGATGCATATACATATATATATATATATATATATATATATATATATATATATATATATATACACACACACACACACACATATGGAAAAATATCTACATAATATAAATGTATGTAACGTGAATATATATATATAACATGTAGTGGAATCATACCTCACAGCCAGATCTATTAACCTCTTGGTGCAAGAAATATGGCCAAAGGCTGTCCAAATGGGGGGACAATGGGCACAAACTAGGGACATATTTTAAATATTGTTCTTATAAATGTAGAATGTTTCCAGAGTGACAGGGTTTGTTTCAGCATAAATGTTCTGAAGGAAATGAGTTCTGAAACTGAAATGTATGTCATCATTTACTGTCAGAAATCCTCACATCATCGCAGTGATTTACCAGGGATATAAAAATAATGAATCTGTAGAACAGACGAGCAATACGAGCAATAAACCTTGACATACTGCAACAATCCGGACAGTCAAGAGGTAGGCTCAGAACCCCTTAGTGCAACAAATCTGGATCAAGCCTAACAAAGTGTGGGAGAAAGCCATGCAAATAGGGACCTATCTGAAATACTGGAGTAGATACGCTGGCACAATTGCTGCAGTAACACCCTCATGTCTATTCTAACATATATTGATTGAAATAGCACAAGTCCAACAATCATTTTCTTCTCACTAGTTAGTGACTGAAATCCTCACATCATCCCATCGATGTACCAGAAATACACAACACTTATGGGGGGCAGGCAACAGTACATCCTACAAATATCTGGACATAACATCACATTATGGAAACTACAGTCAGCTGCTAAGCATGTCACCAAGCACTGTCCAAACTACAGTCAGACTGACACAATAGTAACCCAAATCTGCTATGGGGAATTACACATGTATTGGCAAATATATCAGGCACTACAGGGATGTAAAAGCACTAATAAACAGACACCAGTGTGGAAGTGCATACCCACAACCAATTCCACCACAGTCACGGTGACATACTGGTAAGCCAAAGGAAAAGTACAGTATAATGACTGTGTGAACAAAAACATCTCAACATGTTTGCCACTCACACACTACCCCTACATATACTGGCCCAATTCACAGTGTAACATGATGCCTGACCGTGGTAAGGAACATGTCTCAGTCTTCCACTACAAACATATACAGCCAACAGACCACCAGAAACAAAAGCAGCATGCATAGGCAGATAGAAAAGGAGCCATAACACATATATCAACCACCCTCCCTACACCGGCCAAATAACATTGACACACTACGCTGTCTCAGTCCTGACAGTCTGTCAATAATTGCCAGAAATACTCAGACCTCTCAACTGTACAGGGTCCCACAGAATGTCCAGGCATCCACTCATATATAAGGCCTCTTCCACATAGTCTGGCAGTCGTATACATTACTTGGATAATATCAGGAATGTAGGCACTAAATAATCATATACCATACCTATCAACCTCTTACTGCATGACATCTGGACAAAACCTGACATAATTGAAAGACAGAGGCCCAAAAACAGTGGCATATTTGAAATATTGCTTTTATAAACTGAGAAAGTTGCTGGTGTAGCAGGGTTAGTTGTAACATATCTTTTATGAGGGATATGAGGTCAGAAACACAAATGGATGTTAGCAGTTGCTGACTGCAATGCCGAG
The DNA here is from genome assembly GCF_019279795.1 of Protopterus annectens. Classification (NCBI taxonomy): domain Eukaryota; kingdom Metazoa; phylum Chordata; order Ceratodontiformes; family Protopteridae; genus Protopterus; species Protopterus annectens. The sequence goes on along the minus strand of NC_056737.1, from coordinate 1,217,486,774 downwards.
AGTATGCTACTGATTTTCCAAAGATAAACAATGTCTGAGGAACACACCAAACATAAGAGTCCAAGCACCGGCCATTCTGCAGATAGCCATACAGTTGAGAGTTATGTCATGCAGATAACACTGTCAGAGTTAAAATCACGCAGAAACTCCATGTCCACACAGACCCTGTTAGACTAGCATTAATCCAAATGTATGACAGCAATACTTACATTCTAACCCTATGTCTGGAACATTCTCCCCATTTTGTTGGCATGTCTGCACAGTTTTGGTTGTAAGAGATATTTTCAAATACCCTTTGTGGTGCTGTTGTTCACACACCTCCATGAAGTTCTCCTCACTGGCAAGGAAAAGGGCCAATGCCCACATGAAGTACTCAATTATAGGAGTGTATTACCATGTCATTGACTATATGAATAACAACACAGCTGTTCTGCATGCAATTAGCAAGTGGGGAACACCAATTGGTGCACAAGCCATCAGCTGCTCATGAACATTACCTACAAAAGGCAAGCTGCTGCCTATGCAAAAGTGATGTACACCCTACATTTTTGAGAGAGAGAGAGAGAAAGAAAGAGTGAAAAGAAAAAAAAACAAGCAGGATATAATTAACTACACTTGAAAAAAACTAGGCATGTCAAACAAGTAAGCATGTAATGTACTACAGTAGGGGGGCATGTAAGAATGGGAAATAGGAAGTTTATCATATGTGTCTCAACAAGACTTGCTGTACTGATATATTGTTGATCATAACCTATGGCCATGGCATCTGTGTCTGTCTGCAGTGACATAGATCATAGGTCAGGCCCCTGAGTCACCCCAGGAAAGGATGGCTCACATATGATGACTACTGGAGTGTGTGTTGAACAATACTGACTGTGACAATGCTAGGTCAGCTACTGGGATATTGTACATATCCTTATCTTACTTGTGAATACAACTATGATATACTTGTTTGTCTCAGAAAAGTGAGAGACCTATACATGGTATTTGCATAGTAAAGTACTGTTGAAGACATGTGTGTTGAACTGCATGTGATATATTGAGCTCATACCATTTAACTTTCCAGTGTTATGCACATTGACCATAACTGTAGCTCATATTTGTAGTCATTTACTCAGACTTGGGTTATGTCTGGCAAATCAATGCAAATCTGTGAAGACTGACATTACATCTCCTTCTTTTTCTTCTGGCTGTTCCTGTTAGGGGTCAACACAGTGGATCATCTGTTGCCTTTTCTGACTGTCCTCTGCATCTTGCTCTGTCACACCAACCACCTGCATGTCCTCTTTCACCACATACAGAAACCTTATCTGAGGCCTTCCTCTTTTCCTCTTACCTGGCAGCTACATCCTTTCCATCCTTTTCCCAATATACTCAGCATCCCTTCTCATCACATGTCCAAACCAATGTAATCTTGCCTCTCTGGCTTTGTCTCAAAGCCATCCAACATGGGCTGACCCTTTCATATACACATTGCTAATCCTGTCCACCCTTGTCCCACCCAGTGCAAATCCTAACATCTGTAAATCTGCCACATCCAGCTCTAACTCCTGCCTTTTTGTCAATGCTACTGTCTCCAACCCATATAACATAGCTGGCCTCACTACCCTCTTGTAGACCTTCCCTTTCACTTTTACTGATACTCATCTGTCACAAATCACTCCTGACATTCTTCTCCAACTTCTCCATCCTGCCTGTACTCTCTTCTTCACCTGTCCTCCACAGTCATTACTCTGAAATGTCGATTCCAATCATTTAAATATATTTACCTTTGCAAACTCTACTCCCTGGATCCTCAACATTCCTTTATCCTCCCTGTCATTCACACACAAATTTTTTGTCTCAGTCCTGCTGACCTTCATTCTTCTCCTCTCTAGAGCATATCTCCACCTTTCCAGGGTCTCCTAAATCTGTTCTCTACTCTCAATACAGATCACAATGTCATCTGAAAACATCAAAGTTAACAGGGACTCCTGTATGATCTCATCTGTCAACCTGTCCATCACCATTGCAAATAAAAAAAAGGCTCACAACTGATCCCTGATGTCATACCACCTCCACCCTAAATGCATCCATCATTCCCACCACAGATCTCACCACTGTCACACCTCCCTTGTACATATCCTGTACCACTCTTACATATATCTCTGCCATTCATGACATCCTCATACAATACCACAACTCCTCTCTAGGCACCCTGTCATATGCTTTCTCTAAGTCCAGAAAGACACAAAGCAACTCCTGACCTCCTCTGTACTTCTCCATCAACACTCTCAGAGCAAACATCACATCTGTAGTGCTCTTTCAAGGCATGAAACCATACTGCTGATCACTAATCATCACCTCCCTTCTTAACCTAGCATCCACTACTCTTTTCCATAACTTCATGCTGTGACTGATCAGTGTTATCCCTCTGTAGTTACTACAGCTCTGCACATCAATCATAGTCTTAAAACAGTACCCAAATACTTTCTGTCCACTCCTGATGCAACGTCTCACTTTCCAAGATATCATTAAACAACCTGGTTAAAAACACCACTGCCATTTCCCCTAAACAGCCTCACATGGACCAACAGGCTTTCCAGTGTCCATTCTCTTCATAGCTATCCTTACTTCCTCCTTGGTAAGCCATTGCAGTTCCTGTTCACCATACCCACATCATCCAACCTTCTCCCTCTCATTCTCTTCATTCATCAGCCTCTCAAAGTACTTTGTCGATCTGCTCAACACACTCTCCTTGCTTGTGAGTGGATTTCCCTCATTATCCTTTATCACCCTTATCTGCTGCACATCTTTCCTAGCTCAGTCCCTCTGTCTAGCCAATTGGTACAAGTGCTTTCATCCCTCCTTAGTGTCCAACCTGTCATACAACTCTACATATGCCCCATCCTTAGCCTTTGCCCCCTCTCTCTTTGCCATGCACCTCATCTCCTTATACTCCTGTCTACTTACCTCATCTGTCTGACAATCCCACTCCTTCTTCCCCAACCTCTGTCTCTGTATACTGTCCTGTACTCCCTCATTCTACCATCAGGTCTCCTTGTACTCCTTCTTCCATCCATATGTGATACCAAGCACCTTTCTAGCTGTCTCCCTTACTAGCTTTGCTGTACTTACACAGATATTTGGTAAATCTTCACTGCCACCAAGTGCCTGTCTTAACTCTTCCCTGAACTCCACCTCACAATCACCCTTTTCCAGTTCCCACCATTTGATCCTTGCTGCTGCCCTCACACTCCTCCTCTTCTTGATCACCAATGTCATCTTACAGACCAACATTCTATGCTGCCTAACTACACTTTCCCCTGTCACCACTTTACAGTCTCCAATCTCCTTAAAACTGGCTCTCCTACATTGGATATACTCCACCTGTGTGCATATTTCTCAACTCTTGTATGCCACCCTATGCTCCTCCCTCTTGTTATAGTACATATTCACCACAGCCATGTCCATCCTTTTTGCAAAATCCACTACCATCTCACCATCTGCTTTCCTTTGCTTAACACCATACATAGGCATCACTTCCTCTCATTCCCTCTGTTCCCTTCACCAACATGCCCATTAAAATCTGCTGCAATCACCACTCTCTCACCTCTCAGTCATCACCATGTCATCCAACTGACTTCACATTTCTCTTTTTCATCCATCGCACAACCAACTTGCGTAGCATATATACTAACAACATTCATTTTTAAACCATCAATTTCCAGCTTCATAAACATTACTTTATCAGATACTCATTTGATCCTCCAAAAACACTCTTGGCATACTGTTCCTTCAGAATAACCCCTATCCCCTTTCTCCTCCCATCCATAGTATGATAACACAATTGTGACCTGCCTCCGATACACCTAGCTGTATGCCCCTTCCATCTGGCCTTGTGTATACATTATTTATCACCCTTCCTCTCGCCATCATATCAGCTAGCTCTGTCCTTATACAGGTCATTCTGCCAACATTAAAAGTTTTTACCCTCACTACCACACTCCTAGCCTTTCTCCTCTCTTCCTACCATATGAGTGTTGGACATCCTCCAAGGCATGTCTGTCAATGCAAAGGCTACTGTGCTATTGAATGACCCAAGTGTGTTACAGCAATATTAAGACAGTGTCACTAATTTTGTCCCATTGCCCCCCATGTATGTGTGGCATATTACAGATGTCCTGCTCTAACGGGTTGAAAGGGATGACTGGGCAGCAAAAGTGTGAATACAGTGTGCCATACTGACATAGAACAGAAATGTATATCAGGTATTACCTGTGCACATGTCAGTATGAGTAGGTGTATCTGGCTGCCTCATAACAACAGACATGAGATGAAAAATGTCAGTTAAATAAGCTGTACATGTTGTACACATGTGTAATCTTAGTTACTGTGCATCCAACACAGTGACATTTCAACTGCTACTGGTTGTTGCATTGCCCTGACACAGCCACGGGTACTACACTAGGCATGATTGTCGGTTTGAAATTGGAGAGGTGTCCAACTGTGTTATGACTTTGTGTCCATGCCTGTTACAAACAGCTATATGAACACTTACATAGCTGTATGGACTCAGCAATAACTTACTTGTAAAACCTGCCTCCACCAAAGTAGAATAATCCCCTTTGCTGGACAGCAATATACAAACCACAGACTTTGTCCCTATATTGGCTGTACAGGGCAAAGTAGGAGCAGGCACCAACTTGGCATCAAGTCAGCCTTTGTCTGAACAAGCATATAAGGTCACAGGTGGATTACTGTAAAGATAACTATGAGTACAAATTGGAGACAACCACCAAGGCCAATCACAAAGCCATCTTCACATATTTCTGCAATCTCAGAGGCAACAAACCAACCCAACCTGTAATGGTGGTCAATCAGACCACATACACACACAACATAGCTATAGCCAACCTGCTGCAGCTAGGGTTAGGGCAAACATCACCCCCCTAGCTCAGCATCACTATAGGTGGATATGCACAACACCTGCACACTTCCTCTCATCACCAGTGAGCAGGTACATATTGACTACTGAAAGACAGAAAACGTAAATATCCATGGGGCCTGATAACATCCCTGTCCGCATCCTACATGAACACAGACATGTGCTCCCAGCTCCATTACACACTGTAGTCACACCAAGCATTGGCACCATCCACACCTCATCCACATTGAAGATGGCCAATGTCATCCCTCTACAAAGACATGAATGAGGAATAGAGGATTATGCAATTAATTGGCCCTCATTGGGGGGAATATGACACATCAGGACCAGGAGTGCAATGCAAGCTGACACTGTGCTGATAGATTACAGGAGTATGGTATGGTTGTGAAGGGTGGCTACTGGTATTCAACGTAGATGTGCAGGTTCTGCACAAACTGTTGCCAAATGTATGAGGTCCTGTGATGTGTTTCCCTGTTTATGTCTTCCAAGTGCAACAGCACATCAGCGGAGGTCAGCTTTCTCAGCGGCTGATCCAAATATAATCATAGCAGCCATACCATAGAACCATGCCATAATGTTTGGCCGGAGCCAGCAACATCTGTGGGAGAGGACCACCCTGTGGGATGACCTTGTCCACAGGGTAAACAATGTCAGCCTGCACACAAGTACATACGAGCAGGTCCAGAATCATGCAACCAACCTCATACGCCATGCCTGGCAAAGTGCTGCTGCTGTGGCCAGAGACCGCACAGTTACAGATGGGGGCCCAGCCATGCAGGCCCTTCTGACACCCACTGAGGTGCTCCTTGTTAACCTTGGGGCACCCATCCCAGTAAAACATCAGGGTACAGACCCCCACATGCTGGGGTTGGGTGGCACCCAGACAATGGATGAGGAGTGTGCAGGTAAGGCCCCAGTGGAGATTACTAGACTAGTGTAACAGACATACTTGTATCTGTAGAGTATCGACATGCATATGTTAGGTCAGATTGCAGTTGTGGATGGGGTTTTCTAATGCACAGAAGGGCACATCTATGGTGAAGGACAGCAAATTGTGTAGTATTGGGGGTTATATTGTAAATGTGCAGACATGCTGCATCCATTCTGTACCAATGCCACATGCGGGTCTGCTGACAATAGCTCTCTCCCACAACTACCTAGGTCTCTCTGGTCTGCATGTGAGACAGCAGCCTGAAGCTGGTGAGTGTGGAATTGTTCTGTTGTGGTTTGCCAATACCCCAGTCATGTGAAGGGTATGCAATTTACCATGCACACAACTGTCACTCATAGCCATATTGATTTATGTGCATGTTCACTTGTGGTGGGGTTAACTGCATTGCATCACAGTGGTTACCACAGGTGCCTATCTGAAGAGAATGTAACATTCCTGTATTATACCTCACAACCTGTCAGTGCAAGACTTCTGGAAAGAGACCAACAAAATGGGGAGACAAACGGCCTAAGGTAGGGACATGTGTGAAACATTACTCGTATACAGTGGATACAAACAGTGTACACACCCCCTGTTAAGATGCCAGGTGTTTGTGATATACACAAATTGAGACCACAATATGTCAGTCCATACCTTTTCCAACCTTTAATGTGACCTGTCACCCCTGAGCTTTCGGATATTGGCAAAGGCTCTTGCTACCCCCATAGTGCCTTTTTTAGGCAAGGCTCAAAAGACAAACCCACCTCCTAGATATCACAAGGGATAAGAAACTAAGAGTAATGCTACTCAACGCCAGAAGTCTAAACCTCAAGATGCACGCACTCGAAACTCTCCTTAGCATGGAGAACATCGATATCTGTGCAGTAACAGAAACCTGGTTCAAGGCTCCCGAGAACACCCCAGCACTACCAGGTTATACCTCATACCACGCTTTTTGGCCCCAAAACTTGGACCAAACCACAAAAGGAGGGGGAGTATCAATATTCGTCAAAGATACCCACACCTCCAGGTTGGTGGCACAGTACAAAGCATCAGAGACTATCCATGTGCAACTAACAGTGGGTAAAACTGCCTTCCAGTTTATAGCCTGCTACAGACCACCCTCCCAAATCCAGGAACCCCACTCGGCCTTCCTGAGAACACTGGAAAATATGAAGGTCTCTCCAAACACCATTATACTGGGCAGCTTCAACTACCCAAACATAGACTGGGAGCATTACTCTAGCTCCAACACCCTAGCCCAAAGGTTCCTAGAATTTATAAACTCAAATGCTATGGAACAACTTGTTACCACTCCCACAAGAGGAGAAACCATACTGGACCTGATCATCACCAACATGGGGACTCTATGATCGAGACCAGAAGTGTATCCCTCACTGCTAAGATCAGACCATAAAATAATCTCACTGGATATTCACATCCCGACCCCACCCCCTGCCCAGAAAACCACAGTGAAAAACTTCTCTAAAGCAAATTTCTCACTCCTCAAAACCGAGGTGGAATCCTTCAAAGCCCCCGGGCCTGTGGAAAATATGGCCCAGACCGCAGAATCCTTTATAAACACATTCTATGAACACCTTCAGGAATGCATGGATCATGCAATCCCAAATAAAACCAAGACCCTATCCTCCAAAGGCAGACATCCTGTCTGGTGGACCCCAGCCATAAACAAACTATACAATAGAAGGAGGAAGCTACTTCATGATAGAGCAAAATCCCAAAAAGGGAAGGCATCTCTGACCAGTATTAGCAAAAAACTATGGGCACTCATAAAATCGTCTAAGGCCAGCTTCGAGAGAAAAATTGCACAGGACACTAAGGATAATCACAAGGCTTTCTTTAGTTATGTTAGGAACCTGGGTGGGAATTCCCAGATATGCTCAGAATTAGTCCAAAATGACAAAAAATACACCGAACCCACAGATATTGCCATCATCCTAGCTGACAGGTTCAGCGCAAACTCCCCCCCCCCCACCAAAACAGCAAATATCTATCCCAGCAGAGTGCTGCCCCCCTGACATCTCAGATGCTCAGGTAAGAGCCGCCCTCTCCAAAGCAAAAAACACAGCATCAATGGGACCAGGCGGTGTCCCGGACTCCCTACATGAACTCCAAGAAGAGCTAAACCCAAACATAAAACTACTGTTCAATCTCAGCCTTACTACAGGATATCTACCCAAAGAGTGGTGTACAGCAACAGTGGTCCCTCTCCACAAAGGTGGTGCCTCAACAGATCCTGGAAACTATCGGCCCATAAGCCTGACTAGCTTGGTCTGCAAAGCTATGGAAAGGATCATCATGGACCTCATAAATAAAGATATTGGGGACCTACAGACACTGGATCCTACCCAGTTCGGCTTTGTTAAGGGCAGATCCTGCCTCTTAAACCTGGTCGATTTCTTTGAAACAATCACCAAGGCCATTGACGAGGGGAAGGTGGTCCACACAGCCTACCTGGACCTCGCAAAAGTCTTCGATACAATACCCCACTCGGGCATTATAGATAAGCTCATCAGCTTAAATATAAACCCCTATGTCACTAGATGGGTTGCAAACTGGCTCAAGGACAGAACCCACATGGTTAGAATTGCTGGAGCCATGTCAGACTCCAAACCAGTTACAAGTGGCATCCCACAAGGCTCAGTCCTGGGAAATCTCTTGTTCGGTATATATTTCTCGGAGGTTCAGGCCAGCACGGAAGGACTGTGGCTGACCAAGTTCACAGATGACTGCAAACTGGGTGCCATAATCGACTCTCCAGCTGACACAAGCATTCAACAAAAGGGCCTCATAGAAACAGACAACTGGTGCCAGAGCCATGGCCTCAAGCTAAATGCCAAAAAGTGTATAGTCATCCCCTTTGGCAAAAACAAAGTGCCCACAAATTACCACATAGGTGGTAATCCATTAAGTACAGAAGAAGTAATTAGGGACCTGGGGACCCAAGTTGATAGTAATCTCTCATTTGACAACCACGTGCCCAAAGTGGTTAGAAAAACATTTTATATAGCCCACCTAATCATGAAGGGATTCACATCTAGATCAGGGGAGGTCATCGTGCCTCTTTACTCATCCCTCATCAGGCCCATAATTGAGTACTATGCCCCTTTTGGGATGTACCTTACCAGACACCTGCAGCAACTGGAAAGACCCCAAAAGTACCTCACCAAGAGGATCAAAGGGGTAAAACAGATGCGATATGCTGCCCGGTTAAAGAAACACCAGCTCTACTCAGTGGCATACCGCCTGCTCAGAGGCGATCTGTGCCTGACATTTAAAGCCATGTCCAACCCGGAATTAATGGAATGCTGCACCTCAGAAAATCCAAATTCCATCGAGCTACGCGCTCGAGAGACTTGAACCTCAGCACTGAAATAAATAGGACATGCTGGAGGGACAGATTCATAACCCAGAGGATTCCTTCACTCTGGAATAAAATCCCAGTCCAGGTTAGGCAGATTCCCTCATTGACTTTCTTCAAGAGGAATCTTGATGAGTGGATGGGAGATCATAGGTTTACCCTGGGTATCACTTCTGTGTCACTGTTAGACAGAGGCACAGTATACTAACCTCGAAAAAGGGCATAGCAAAATTAATTTAAAATGGGTGGCGAAAGCCAAACACACTCTGGTTAGGCTTATAAATGCTCTAGGGCAGATAGCCTAGTATGAACCTATGAACCTATAACATGAACAGTTCACTTGTAAATCTGACCAATCTGTTGGGTACCAAATATGGAGTATACAAACCTTACAATAAGCTGGATGCATGTGTGTGCAAACCTTTCAAGTAATATTTTATTGCAGCAGCTTGTGATTTGCTGACAGCATTCAGTCTGCTTGGGTACACACCTTCCATCAAGTAAAGGCACTCTGAGTAACACCAAATAACAGACTGCTGTCCAAGTAGGATATTCATGACATTTGCTCAGTTGCCTACAACAGCAACAGCCATGGCTTGTAGACAGCTTACAAAGCAGCAAAGGGATCTAATATTTGAAAGGTATCAGTCAAGAGTAGGGTACAACAACATTACCACAGCATTGCATACGGGTCTATATTAAAATCTCGAAGTCTGACAATATCGAATACGGTATTGTCGACAGAGAATACCAAAAGCGCACTACATCGAATGTTTAAATGGAAAATCTCCGTAGGGGGAAATTTCCATTTACTTCAATGTAGTGCATTCTCAGAGTTGGTATATTTAAGTAGGGGGTGTGTGGGGGGTGCAGGGGACTTGCCCCCCTGCTTACCAACTATTTAGTTTTTTTTTTAATTTAGCATTTTTTTTTGGTTTCGCTGGTTTAAGACTTTGATCACTAAAGTTCGATCTTTAGTGATTCAAAGTTTTAAACCTTTGAGATTATAATATAGACCCATTGCATACACCATGGAACACAGTGGAGACAGTCATCAAAAGGTGGATTGAATATGAGACAACAGTGCTTTTGAAAAGAACCTGACATCCCTCCAAAACTGATGCAAAGACATGTCAAAACCTGGTCAGGGAGACTATCAGGAGACATACAGCAACACTGAGGGGAGTTGCAGGAATCTTTTTCAAGTACTGGTGTTGGGCACTACATGTGAGAACAATCTCCCGTATTCTGCATAAGTCTGGCCTATGGGGTAAGGTCAGAAGATGGAAGCATTTCCTCACACCAAAAAAGATTCAGAGGTGGATACAATTTGCAATACAGCACATCAAGTCTCCCAAAGGCATGTGTGAAAATGTGTTTTGGTGTAATGAGACTATGGATCGACCTGATAGCCACAATACCAAAAGGTACTTGTGGTGCACAAGCAACATTTTTCTTCACCTGAAGACATCGGCCCCATGGTGAATCATGCTGGTGGCATTGGCCTGCTGTGGGGATGCTGTTTCAAAGCCAGAACTAGTCTTGTAGTAATGGTGGTGGGAATTCTGAACAGTTCCAAATAGCACTCATGTCTGGCCAAAATCTATCAGGCATCTCCAAGAACCCTGAGGATGGGGAGGAGTGTCAGCCTGCAACATGACAAAGACAGGAAGCCTACATCCAAAGCTACCTAAGAATGGCTCCACCTGAACACACTCATGGTTATGGATTGGGCCAGTCATAGCCTAGACCTAAAACCGATAGCAAAACCCCAGTGTGACTTGATGAGGGCTGTGCACATGAGCTGCCCCCTGCAATCTGACAGAGTTAGGGGACCTTTGCAAGGAAGAGTGGCCACATAATGCCAAGTCAAGATGTGCCATGCTGATAGACACCTTCCCAAGAAGAATGAATGCTGTAAGTCACTTACAAGATGCTTTAACAAAGTATCATTTGACGGGTGTGCACACTTATGCAACCACCATATTGTACATATTTTATTCATTATATTTTACATGTAACACATTTGTTTGTTTATTGATTCGATTGTACAGGTCATATGTCACATGAAAGGTGGGTAATATTTTTGAATGCATTATTGCGGTCGCATTTTATATATTACTAGAACATGGCATGGTAACAGGGTTGTATACACTTATCATATCCACTGTAAGCTTAGAAGGTTGGTGGTGTAACAAGATTTGTGTGACCATACACTTACTGCTGGTTTGGAGGTCTGAAACTGAAATGTATGTCATTAATTAGTGACAGCACTCCTCAGATCATTCCAGTTATGTATCAGACAAACACAGGGGTTATGAGAAACAGAGCAAACATATGAGCCAGACATCCACATATTTTACAAAGATCTGTACAGCTGTGAGGTATGTTTTGTAGTACCTGCCACTGTGCTATACAGGTGAACAGCAATGATGTGTATATGGGTGCAGTCTGTGCTGGGGAAGGTCTATCACCTACTAACACTACTCACGTATCCCAGAGCTCTATATTGTTAGTTACATGGAGTAAAATTGGCAGAAATGCATGATGTTGATGGCCATGTGTCATGCATGTCACCATTTGGGTAATGTGAGGTCTGTATAACAGATTTGTGCCACCTCACCTGTAAGTGTGTGTGTGCATGCATGTGTGCATGTGTGTACCAGCCAACCTTAAAGTGCAGGTATTAATGTACATATGTTGTATTCCCCTCACAGGTAGCAATGGGGTTCGGGGTCCCTCCCACTTATTGCCTCTGCAGACTCCGATAATGATGATAGGAATAGTGAGGTACAGGTAGGGTTGTCAGGGGCTGAATCTGTGCCATTGGTTGGCATCCCACTGTTGTCCACACAGTCCCCACACACAGTGACAATGCCCACACATACCCCATCACCAGTGGCCACAGATGATGGACAGTTGGTAGGTGGTGGCATGGAACAGACTAGTGTGGTGACTATGGCAGGTGTGAGTGCAGACACTGGCCATAGCCAGAGTGCAGGCAAGGTCCCACATAGGCAGATGGACAGGGGTGCTCACAGAAGGACAGCTGCTCATCAAGCTGCTGTCACAAGTGCAACAGCAGGTGTCACCAAACACATGTTTCAGGCTGTCATGGATGCACAGGCAAGTAGTGAATGTCACACCAGACAAATACTCAGGGTGGTGGATGCAACTCTTCCTGATTGACGTGGCAACATATATGACCTTGTTGAGGCCACACATCAAAATACTGAGGTCACGAATAAACTGTAGGGTGAGACCTTGGCAATCCTCAACTGTGGAATGTCAGTGCTAGAGCATGTGGTGGGAGATGGACATCAGTCATGTGGATGTAGGTCAGCACCAACAACAGCTGAGAGTCTATGGGGCCGTGCACCTTCACACTCCCATAGTGACAGTGATACCAGCACTACCAAAGAGGGGTTGCTGTCCACATCACACCAGAGCAAGCCATGGGCACATGGTCCTGGCCGGACCCATCAGGGACACAGATCCATCTGACAGCAGTCACCATCAGGAAGCAGTACTGCATATGGCCTTGGGTCTGCTGGTGCCAGTGAGACCCCTGGAAGGACCAGTTCCCATGTCCAAAGACAGTGAACTGTACACCCTGCCATGTACGGTCCACAACTGTCCAACATACCCCTATGTAGGGCAGCCACATGGGATGACTGTGTGCATACATATACACACACACACACACACACACACACACACACACACACACACACACACACACACACACACACACACACACACACACACCTGTATCACAGGCAGGTCACCTCCAGACACACACAGCACCTCTGCACAGCCCATCTATTGGATACTCCTCCAAACACACACACATGATGTCAACCATATGGCCAAGCCTAGGCCTCTAGCAAACCCAGACCACATCCTATGCATATGATGATACCTGTGCCACATCCCTGTCATCTATACCTTCGATGCAGGCACATGCTAGCATGGGTCTGATGCACAGGGTGAATATAGTACGGTGTAGCTATGTAATACTGCGTAAGGTGCTGTCTGCTTGCATTTATTATGGGTACATATACAGGTGTATGTACCTTATTAGCCAGGATGCATTATTGCTGTTAGTACCACTGACTGAATGTAGTCTGACATGGTGTATTATGTTTGTGTTCCGGGTGTCTGTGTGTCTGCAGGCTGTGGCCCTGCAGACATTCCCAAGACGGAGAATGTTAGAGTGGGAATATACCGACCGTGTCATAGGCAATGTACAGCTTTATACGTACATGTACCAGGTGTGTATGCATGCAACAGTGTGTGAGGGACACTGTTGTCAGACAGTGTGACCTTGCATACATGACCTTGTCAGAACAGGTAGCTTTCAAACATGTCACCTCAGTGTTGTATAGTAACACAGGCTCATACATACAGAACAGGTTACTGCAGAACTGTCAGCAGGTCCCTCACAAATGTAGCCATTACATTAACTGCAACAGATTCAGGTGTCAACACCTGTTGGCCCTGCCATTTTCTTCCCATATACTCAACCCTGATGCAATTTATGAGGACATGCATGATGCCTATCTATGACAGGTTTGTGGTAAGTATTCCTGAGTTCACAGGGTGGAACAGGAAGAGAAAATGGTATATCCTTTGCATACACACAGTAAGGACTGACACTGGGGATGTGCATACAGTAACACAAACACAACTGGCACTGGACAGATTAGTAAACCTACATATCCACTTTGATGTACTGTAGTACTACATACACATGACATGCCCCACATAGATTATATATATGGGACATAACCAACTACCTACTACAACATGTAATGTTGTAAATGTCTTCATGGATAGTGAAATAACCCACCAGAAATAGCATCTGGAGTCATGTATTGCTCCTACAAGCCTGGACAAGTGATAGGGTAGCGGACGTTGTATTAGCATGATGTTTCAGTCAGGTATGATACCTGCTGCTGGCATGTGTGTCACTACACTCACTGTGGCTGATTAGGCAACAATATCACATACATGGGCATTGTTAAAGGACACAAACCACATATAGGTTGCAAACATCTGGCTATTCTATAGACATCTGTACAGAGGACTGGTATGGCCTGCACAATGGTTTAACATGCTGCATGTGAGGCAGATATCGTTACCACACTATATAAAGTAATGCCATCAGGAGGTGGTAAACAGGCATGGATGGTACACATCAAACAGGATATGATCCTCACCCAAACAGTTGCCAGTACTGAGATTAGCAACCCTACCTATCTAGTTATTTCTAATAAAGTGTTATGCAGTTATCAGATGCACCACAGAGCTTATATGATTTCACCTAGTCCCAAGGTACTTCTAAGGTAAATGACATCAGCAGGCCTAGTAAAGTAGGGTGATGGAAAGTGTACAGGTTGGTACACAACTCAAAATGGTATAATCCACACAATATATGATTCTCACACAAACACACACACACACTTATTTGCCAGTATTTAGATTAGAACCCCTGCCTATCTAGTTATTTGTACTGTAGTGTTACGCAGTTACCACACATGCTACAGAGCTTACTGGACTGACAACTGGCCAAAGGTTCTGATAACTGCACAGCTGAGGTAAACTATTACAGGTGCCAGAATATCTGCCTTCAGTTTTTCCCTTAGATCTCACTAGTTATTTCTCTGTTGTACTTCAAATAGCCTAATAGCTTTGCACTTCAACAGGTTTTTGTATCAATTATTCTAGCACATCTGAGAACCATCAGCAGTAGTTGTTCCTCATGGAAATAGCTCCAGTACTTAGCAGTTATAACCATCCCTCCTGGCATGATTAAAGTGCAGTTCTCTGTGCATTCACCCATTAACCTGGTGCACTTGGGCATTTTGAGGCACTGTTGCAACTACCTCATGTACACAGACAAGCCTCTCCTCTAAACTCCCAGCACTCAGACTTGTGAGAGATAACCCTATATCACCAAATTGGAAGATATGCACTCTCCAGTGAAGACTGGACTAGCTGGTCAAGAGGAAAAGGATCAACACCTGCACCACATCACATGGAACACATACCCCTCCAGAACACCCACTATCACAGCTTTGACATGCAAAACACACACACACACACACACACACACACACACACACCTTCACAGCAGCACTCAATAGACATTTACCCAAACAGAAGAGACCACCAAGACAGACACCCACTCGACCACCACAACACAGCACAAACCACAGGAAACATATCTAACCTACACAGTGTGCCCCTCAACCTAAGCCCCTAAGGCTAACCACCTTGCCCTATACAGTAATCATAGGTGACTCAATAGTGAGGCACATAGATGTCCCACTCACTTGGTTGAATATGGAGAAGGTAACAGTCAGCTGTCTATCAGGTGCCAGAATCAAACACATAACATACCCAGTCAGGTCACTCCACAAGAACTACAAGTATCACTCTGTCATTGTCCATGTGGGTGTGAATGACCTGAGATGCACCTCCCTTGACTACATGAAAAGAGACATGCTGGAGTTCTCAGATTATGTGGGCCAGGCAGGTATGACAGTAGCCCTCAGCAGTATACTACTGTCATCTAGAATGATACCGCAGTACAAACAACAAATGATTGGCTTCAACAATCGGCTTAAGTGTCTGGTGTCATTCTTAGGGGATCCAGTATCTGTCTGATTGGGATGACATGATTGACAGACCACAATGCCTTGCCAGAGATGGCCTGCATCTGTCACCCCTGGGTTTCCAGGTACTGGCTAAATCTCTTGCCACCCCTATAGTGCCTTTTTAGACAGTGTTCCAAATCAAATTACTGCTGTATCAGCTATAAATAAATGCAGTCTGAGGGTCAGGCTGCTCAACACTAGACATCTAAATCTCAAGATGCAGTCACTCGAAGCACTCCTCAAAATAGAGAACATTGACATTTGTGGGGTAATAGAGACCTGGTTTACAGCAGCAGACAGCACCAATGCACTACCAGGGCTTTGTTTGCAGTTCCTGTTACTGAATCTTTACCTAATTTGGAACAGAGGAGGTTCCCTTGCTTACCAGTGGGAGTGGGAAGCATTGAGCTGCCTGTTGGTCCAGTTTTGTGAGGTTTCAGCCAGTAACTTGTAGTTTATTGGTCGTTTTGGGCCAGTTCCTAGCTTCTTTCAGCCCCCTGATATAAAAAACGCTAAACGCGCGTTTTTTGGCTTGTACCTACTCAGCACAGATCCTCGTGGTGGCCAGCAGAGTAATCCAAGCTTCAGAGAGCTAAAAAAGCGACTTTACCTGATTTAAGTATAATTTTGTGGCTTTCCACTTCTATTTATCTAGCAACTGTATTTCGCCTGCTTGCTGATACATTGTTACTGTTTTTCTGCATTTATTCTGTTTTTGCACTTGTTTCTCAATTTGTTACTTTTAAAATCTGTAACTGTTGCAAATTGTTTGTGTAGGCTGTGATAGCCGATTTATAGCATTTATAAGTGTTTACTGTATCTGTTTCTGCTTGTTTTCTGAAAAAAAAAAAACAAAAAAATCTCTTGTTTTCCCGCCTTACTAAGCTAGAATAGTCCAGTTTCAGAGCTTGCTGATCCCTGGGCTTTGTTTGCAGTTCCTGTTACTGAATCTTTACCTAATTTGGAACAGAGGAGGTTCCCTTGCTTACCAGTGGGAGTGGGAAGCATTGAGCTGCCTGTTGGTCCAGTTTTGTGAGGTTTCAGCCAGTAACTTGTAGTTTATTGGTCGTTTTGGGCCAGTTCCTAGCTTCTTTCAGCCCCCTGATATAAAAACGCTAAACGCGTTTTTTGGCTTGTACCTACTCAGCACAGATCCTCGTGGTGGCCAGCAGAGTAAACCAAGCTTCAGAGAGCTAAAAAAGCGACTTTACCTGATTTAAGTATAATTTCCGTGGCTTTCCACTTCTATTTATCTAGCAACTGTATTTCGCCTGCTTGCTGATACATTGTTACTGTTTTCCTGCATTTATTCTTTTTTGCACTTGTTTCTCAATTTGTTACTTTTAAAATCTGTAACTGTTGCAAATTGTTTGTGTAGGCTGTGATAGCCGATTTATAGCATTTATAAGTGTTTACTGTATCTGTTTCTGCTTGTTTTCTGAAAAAAAAACCAAAAAAATCTCTTGTTTTCCCGCCTTACTAAGCTAGAATAGTCCAGTTTCAGAGCTTGCTGATCCCTGGGCTTTGTTTGCAGTTCCTGTTACTGAATCTTTACCTAATTTGGAACAGAGGAGGTTCCCTTGCTTACCAGTGGGAGTGGGAAGCATTGAGCTGCCTGTTGGTCCAGTTTTGTGAGGTTTCAGCCAGTAACTTGTAGTTTATTGGTCGTTTTGGGCCAGTTCTTAGCTTCTTTCAGCCCCGTGATATAAAACGCTTAAGCAGCGTTTGCGATTTAAGCCAGTTCTTGTGAGCTGCTACTGTTGCACACTAGGGCAGCCGTTAAGCAGATTTAAACTATTAGGGCTACCTAAATTACACTCTTCAAATTTTCCCTTAAAACTACCGTCCTTGAACTATACTACTGATCTAATCAGCGTATCCTATAACTAAAAGATCATCTCTACTTGACTCCAAGTAGACTATTCTCTATCTGTTAAACCTAGCACTTGTTCCTACAGTACTTATTACCGTGATACAGCACTCTTGTCATAGATAGTACCCCAAAAAGGCAACCCCCCATTTCTCGGTCACCCACATCCCCGGAATCTTTTTAAAGTTTTTGTCTATCCTTCTAGCATGTCGAGGGATCAGTTGCTAGTGTCCTCTCCTGCTCAGCTGGTGAACCTGGGAATATTGAGGCAATGTTACAATTGCCTCATGTACACAGACAACCCTCTCCTCCTCCCACAAAACACAAATACATGCGAGAGATGCAACTATACGGCCAAACTGGAGGCTGAGCTCTCTCAACATAGGACTGGCAAGACCAGTCAGGAGGAGAAGGTTACCACACACACTATAGACCCAGTCTCACATAGTACCATTACAACCTCAAATCATACACATAAACACACAAAGACATACTGGAGGCTCTGATCAAAAATCTACCAAAACAGCAGAGGCCACCAAAGCAGACACCCAAACAACCACCACCTCAGAACACAACACCTGCAACACATAGACCTCACAGTCAGAGTGTCAAACAGTCACAGCCCTTAAGGCCAAACACAATGCCAGACACACTAGTCATTGGTGACTCCATAGTCAGACACACTGGCGTCCGCTCACCAGACTGAGTAAGGAGAAGGTCACAGTAAGCTGTCTGTCGGGCGCTAGAATCCGCCACATAACGCAAGCACTCAGGTCTCTCAACAGCAGGTACAAATATGACTCAGTCATTGTCCACGCTGGTGTAAACGACCTGAGTCGTACCTCCTTGGACTACATGAAAGAGACATTGAGGAGCTCTCTGATTATGTAGCCCAGGCAGGTATGACCCTGACCTTGAGCAGTATCCTACCTTCACCAAGAATGATGCCACAATACAGAGATAAGATGATCAGCTTTAACAATTGGCTTAAACACTGGTGTCATTCAAAGGGGATCCAGTATCTGTCTGCCTGGGATGACATGCTGGACAAGCCACGCTGCTTCAAGGGACGGCTTGCACCTGTCACCCTGGGATTCGGATATTGGCAAAGGCTCTTGCCACCCCATAGTGCCTTTTAGGCAAGGCTCAAATTCTAAACCTACCACCCTAGAACACAAAAGGAAAAAACTAAGGGTAATGCTGCTCAATGCCAGAAGTCTAAATCTCAAAATGCACGCACTCGAGGCCCTTCTCAGTATGGAGAACATCGATGTCTGTGCTGTGACAGAAACCTGGTTCAAGGCTCCTGAGAGCACCCCAGCGCTATCAGGTTTTACCTCATATCATGCGTTCCGGCCCCAAAATCCGGACAATACCAAGAAAGGAGGAGGGGTATCCATATTCATCAAGGACACCCACACCTCAAGACTGGTGGCAACGCATGATGCATCGGAGACCATCCAGGTGCAATTAACCGTAGGCAAGACTGCTCTGCAAATTGTAGCATGTTACAGGCCACCCTCACAAACTCAGGAACCTCACATGGCCTTCCTGAAAACACTAGAGGGATAAATGTATCACCAAACACCATCATACTAGGTGACTTCAATTACCCTAATATAGACTGGGAACACTACTCAAGCCCAAACACCCTAGCCCAAAAGTTCCTGGAATTCATAAACTCAAATGCCATGGAACAACTAGTCACCATCCCACAAGAGGAGATAACATACTTGATCTCATCATCACGAACATGGGAGCACAATGTTCAACACGGAAGTATACCCCTCACTGGTGAGATCAGATCACAAACTAATCTCGCTGGAGGTCCTCATCCCACCCCACCTGAAATAAAAAAAGACCACAGTAAAGAACTTCTCAAAAGCCGACTTCACACTTCTAAAGACTAGTGTGGTCTCCTTTAACGCGAACGGCGGAAAACAGTACTCAAGCCACTGAATCACTTACAAATGCCTTCTACCAGCACCTGCAGGACTGCATGGATAAGGCAATCCCAAGCAAAACAAAGACTCTTTGTACCAAAGGCAAGCGTCCAGTCTGGTGGACCCCAGCCATAAACAAACTCTACAACAAAGGAGGAAGCTACTACAAGATAGAGCAAAATCCTTAAAAGGTAAGACACCCTTGATCACTATAAGTAAAAAACTAAGAGCTCTCATAAAATCATCCAAAGCAAATTTCGAGAGAAAAATAGCTAAAGACTCAAAAGACAATCATAAGGCCTTCTTTAGCTATGTTAGAAACCTAGGAGGAAACTCTCAGATATGCTCAGAACTAGTTCAAAATGATGTGAAGATTACTGATCCTACAGACATTGCCAACATACTGGCTGACAGGTTCAGTGCAAACTTCTCCCCCCCCTCCCCCCAAAAGGAGAGATATCTATACCAAATGATTGCAGCCCCCCAAACATCTCCAGCCCAAGTGAGAACTGCTCTCTCAAAGCAAAAACACAGCATCCATGGGACCTGATGGTGTCCCCGGCTGTGTGCTCCACGAACTCAATGAGGAATTAAACCCACAGCTAGGACAGCTGTTTAATCAAAGTCTTACCTCTGGATGCATTCCAGGGGTGGCGCACTGCAACTGTGGTCCCACTTCACAAAGGCGGTGCCTCCACCGACCCTGAAATTACCGCCCATTAGCTTGACAAGCCTTATCTGCAAAGCCATGGAGAGGATCATAATGGACCTCATAAATAAAGACATAGGAATTTGCAGACTTTGGATCCAACCCAGTTTGGCTTTGTCAAAGGCAGATCATGCCTTTTAAACTTGGTTGACTTTTTCAAACAGTCACCAAAGCCATTGATGAGGAAAGGCAGTCCATACAGCCTACCTCGATCTGGCTAAGGCCTTCGATACAATACCCCACTCGGGTATCATTGAAAAACTCATCAGCTTAAATGTTAACCCATACATCACAAGATGGGTTGCAAACTGGCTGAGTGACAGAACCCACAGGGTCAGAGTTGCTGGCGCCATGTCAGACTCAAAGCCTGTCACAAGTGGTGTCCCACAGGGCTCAGTCCTGGGCCCACTCTTGTTTGGCATCTACTTTTCCAGTACAAGCAAACACAGGAGGGTTATGGCTGACAAAGTTTGCAGATGACTGCAAACTGGGCCATAGTAGAAAACACATCTGACACAGATATCCTTCAGAAGGGTCTCACAGGAACGGATAACTGGTGCCAGAGCCACGCCTAAAGTTAAATGCCAAAAATGCATAGTCATACCATTCGGAAAAACAAGGTTACCCCTAGCTACCAAATAGGTGACAATCCACTGACCACAGAAGAAGTTATCAGGGACCTGGGGACCCAGGTTGATAGTAGTCTCTCGTTCGACACCCATGTAGCTAAAGTAGTCAGGAAGACCTTCTACATTGCCCACCTTATCATGAAGGGATTCTCATCTAGATCAAGGGAGGTCATAGTCTCCTTTACTCATCACTCATCAGACCAATGATTGAGTACAATGCCCCATTCGGAATGTATCTGACCCGACACTTGCAGCAGCTGGAGAGGCCACAAAGTTCCTCACCAAAAGGATAAAGGGTCTCAAAATCTGTCCTATGCTGCCCGACTGAAAGAACTCCAGCTCTATTCAGTAAACACATTGCTCAGAGGTGACCTTTGCCTAACATACAAGGCCATGTCAAACCCAGATTTGATGAATATGCTTCACCTCAAAAATCTAGATCCATCAGAGCCACAAGGCGGAGACGTAAGCCTCGGCAGGGCTATTAATAGGGCGTGCTGGAGGGATAGATTCATCACCCAAAGACTCCCTATGCTGTGGAACAAAGTCCCGGTACATGTGAGGCAGAGCACCTCGCTGGCCTTGTTCAAGAGAAATCTTGACCAATGGATGGGAGATCGCAGATATACCCCAGGGATTACCTCAGTGTCACTGCTCGACAGAGGCACAGCAAAATAATGGGTATAGTTCCCCATACTAAAGGGGTGGCGTAAGCCACAAAACGATGGGCTAGGCTTGTAAATGCCCTCGGGCAGATAGCCTAGTATGAACCTATGAACCTATGAACCTATGAACCTATAACTAATTCCACACCTGTCAGCACCAAAACATGGACCACAGCTCCAAAGGTGGTGGTGTCTCCATATACATAAAAGATATGCACCCCTCCAAACTAGTATCCTAACATAATGCATCTGTGATACTTTAGATACAACTGACATTGGGTAATAGTGCAATCCAGGTCATAGCCTACTATAGGTCCCCATCCATGTCCCTAGACTCTCAATCCACATTCCTCAACAGCCTGGAATCTATCAAAGTCTAACCCAACACTCTCATACTATGAGACTTCAACTACCCCTCCATCAACTGGGAAAAGTACTCAAGCACCAATACACTGTCCCAACGCTTCCTTGAATTCATTAGTTCCAATGCCCTGGACCAGCTCATTCTGACCCCCAGTAGAGGAAGCAACATCCTTGACCTGTGTTGATTACTAACATCTGGGACCATTGCTTGACAACAGTAGTCAATCCATACCTGGTCAGATACAACCATACAGTAATCACCATGGAAATCCACATCTCATCCACACTCCCTGCAAAGGAAACCACCTTGAAAAACTTTTCCAAAGCTGACTTTGGACTCCTAAAAACAGAGGTGGCAAACTTCACATCACCCTTGCCAACGGAAAATAGCTGCATGACTGCCGAATTATACACTGCTACAGTCATCCCTCTCCATAAAGGGGTAGTAACTACACACCCTGGGAATTAGCGGCCCATTAGCCTGATGAGTCTGATATGTACAGCTATGGAGCACATCACCAGGGACCTGATTTTTAAGAGATATAGGTGATCTCCTAACTCTGGAACCCACACAGTTTGGCTTTGTGAAAGAGAGATCATGCCTGCTCAACCTGGTTGACTTCTTTGAGTCAGTCACCAAGGCTGTATATGATGGAAAGGCACTACATACAGCCTACATTGATCTGGCCAAGGGTTTTGATACCATTCCTCAGTCAGGAATTAATGATGAACCCACCAAACTAGGCATCTACCCCTATATCACTAGGTGAGTTCCAAATTGGCTCACAGATAGAACACACAATGTGAAAGTAATGAACTCCAAGTCAGACTGCCAACCAGTCACAAGTGGAGTCGCACAGGGATCACTCTTGGGTAATCTCCTGTTCAGCATCTACTTCTCAGGAGTCCAGGCCAACACAAAGGACTCTTGCTGACCAACTTCACAGATGACTACAAGCTGGAAGCCATCATTAACTATACAAGTGATGCAGACATCCTACTGAAAGGCCTTACTGAGACCAATGACTGGTGTGGAAACCATGGCCTGAAGCCTAACACCACAAAATGCATCATCATCCCCTTTGGTAAAAACTCAGTTCCCACTAAGTACCACATTGATGGGAGCCCACTGAACACTGTAGGTGTTATAAGAGATCTGGAGACACAGGTTGAGAGCAACCTCTCATTCAACCACCACATTGACACTGTGATCAGGAAGTCCTTCTATTTGGCACATCTCATTACCAAGGGTTTTGCATCTAGGAAGAAAGAGGTAATCATCTCTGTCTATTCTTCCCTCATTAGACAAATCATCAAGTAAAATGGCCAATTTGGCATGTACCTCACTAAACACCTGCAACAGCTGGAGAGGCCACAGAAGTACCTCACAAAGAGGATCTTAGGCATTAAACATATGTCCTACACAGACAGACTCAAGCAAGTCTCTGTCTCATATCACCTATTTAGGGGCAATCTCTGCTTGACTTACAAAGCCATGTCTGAACCAGCTCTTTTAGAAATGTTACATCTGAAAACATCCCAATCCCTCTGCACCACACACTGCAGAGACCTCAACCTCATTACCACAATCAACACAGCATGCTGGAGGGATAGGTTCCTCACCCAGAGACTGCACATGCCCTGGAATAGACTTCCCATAAATGTCAAGCAGAGCACCTAGCTGACCCTGTTCCAGAGGAAACTTGATGAGTGGATGGGTGATAGAAAGTTCACCCCATAGATCACTCCAGTAGCTCTACTTGATAGAGGCACTGGGAACTAATGTCTTTTGGCACAATGGCAGGGCACTTCTATGGGCTAGGGTTGTAAAGGCTCCAGGGCTATTAGTCTAGTAAACACCTATGAACCTATAAGGGAAATTACATCTGCATGACTGATAAAGTAGGGCAGTGTATGGGAAACTTATCAAATTACTTCTTCCTACAAACATACACACCCTTATACGCCCACACACACATTTGCCAAATCTGAAAGTAGACCCCTGCCTATCTAATTATTTGTACTATAGTTTTATGCACTTATCACATGTGCTACAGTGCTTACTGAGCTGACAATTGGCCAAAGGTGCTGATAAGGGGAATGACATCAGCAGGACTGATAAAGTAGGGCAGTGGATGGGAAACCTATCAAAATACTTCTTCCTACAAACATACACACACATTTGTTGGATTTGAGAGTAGAACTCCTGCCTATCTAGTTATTTGTACTATAGTGCTACACAGTTATTACATGTGCTGCAAAGCTTACTGGGCTGACAACTAGCCAAAGATGCTGATAAGGGGAATGACATCAGCAGGAGTGATAAAGTAGGGCAGTGAGTGGGAGACTTATCAAAATACTTCTTACAAACATACACGCATACTCATTTGTCTGATCTGAGATTAGACCCCCTGCCTACTAGTGATTTGTACTATAGTGTTATGCAGCTATCACACATGCTATAGAGCTTAATGGGCTGACAACTGGCTAAATGTGCTGATAAGGGGAATGACATCAACAGGACTAGTAAAAGTGGTGCTCTGGGAAGTGTTCGGGGTGGGAATGGCCTAAAACTGTTTCACCTACAAAGAAACAAGCACACACTCTCTCACTCTTACATACACAACTGTCACACACACACACACACACACACACACACACACACACACACACACACACACACACACACACTTGCCAGTATTGAGATTAGAACCCTTACCTATCTAGTTATTTGTACTATAGTGTTACACAGTTATCACATGCACTACAGAACTTATATGTGTGATTGATGTCCAATGGTACTTGTAAGGTGAATGACAGCAGCAGATCTTGTGAAGTAAGGCAATGTGAAGTTTACTGAGTGGGAGCAGTTTCCTAATACTTAGACGCATGGACACACACACACACACACACACACACACACACACACACACACACACACACACACACACACACACACACACACACACACACACACACACACACACACACACACACACACACACACACACACACACACATGCACAGGCAGGTAATGTGATATTATAAACCCAACCTCAGTACTGTTACACAATGGGGCTCACCTTTTAATCTGACATGTGCAACTGTTTACAACTGGTAAGCCAATGTCCACAGCAGGACATCACTGTATACTATTCAGGGTATCCATGTGTGCGACTCACTCTGTCTGTGTCACCCTATGTCTCTCTCTCTCTCTCACTGTCTGTATCTCACTTCCCCACATCTATGTGTGTGTATGCTTGACATAGGTTATCTGGTGCCTATATGTGTGTGTGTGTGTGTTTGTGTGTGTGTGTGTGTGTGTGTGTGTGTGTGTGTGTGTGTGTGTGTGTGTGTGTGTGTGTGTGTGTGTGTGTGTGTGTGTGTGTGTGTGTGTGTGTGTGTGTGTGTGTATATCTCATGCAACAGATGCAGATATATCACATATGGGCCACCTACTGCTAGCTGAGGGTAATCCTGTTTGATGTGTGTGTGTGTGTGTGTGTGTGTGTGTGTGTGTGTGTGTGTGTGGAGACAGTTGAGGTGTAAATAGCTGTCTGTATGCACAGACATATATACACAATACAGTCATATATTCCGATGTGGGTTCCAACATGTCCTATGATTCTCTAAGTGTAAGAGCATGCCCAGTGTGACCTTCTATATTTAGAGTGGGACTCCATTCCAGAGATAGGTGTACTCCAGTCCAGAGTTTTGTGTGCTACAGCCATACATCTCAGGAGTACACAGGACTTTCCTTAGGGTACTTGGTTTGTTTAGCAGACATTTTATGACATATCTGTAGTCTGACACTGCAATGTATTGTGTCATTACCTAGTGCCAGACATCCTCACATCATCACAGTGTTTTAACAGAGGAATACTACTTGTATGATGCACAGACCAATATAATGAGGGCAGCTATGTACTTTCTTTCCCAACAAGGCCATTTGTGAGGTGTGGCTTCAGCCAGTTTAGTAATGGCACTCTGTGTAAACAGTCCAGCAATCTGCTGATATATTGACTGTGGATCTCCTGTTTGTGTGGTATCATTCTAAACTGAGATGTCATATGCTTTTCTGGGCATATGTCTCCCCTGTCCATTTTTTGTAGATTGTCCAGGTGTTTGGCTAGAGGTTTCATCCTTTCTACATAAACTTGTGTTTTTATGGCAAGTTAGTTACATATAATCAAAGAGTGATGTTACAAAATAATGACAGACATTAGTGTTTTAGACTACATAACCTTCAGACAGTTCCCACTATTGCAAACCACTCACCCTACCAACTTTCTCAGTATGTAAGGGCAATATTTACAACACATGCCTATGATTGTGCCTTTGTTCCACTTTTATTTCTGCCCTTGCCCAGACGTCTTGCTGTCAGAGGTTGAGAGTTATGGGTGTGGGTACAGAGTGCATTCAACTGTGCAGGCATGTCCATTATATGTAAAAGCAAACATAAAACAAAATGATTATTGAGAATAACCACTGGCAACAGTACCAAAAAGCACTTATATTCACAAAAGCGTTGACACGTCAGCTTCACATCCTTTAAGATGTTACTAATATGAGTAGTATAGGTTCATAGGTTCATAGGTTCGTACTAGGCTATCTGCCCTAGGGCATTTATAAGCCTAGCCAGAGTGTATGTGGCTTACACCACCCCTTAGGATGAGAATACTACGCCCTTTTAGGGTTTAGTTTACTATGCCTCTGTCTAGTAGTGATACAGAGATGACCCCCGGGGTAAACCTACGATCTCCCATCCACTCGTCGAGATTTCTCTTGAATAGAGTCAGTGAGGGGCTCTGCCTAACATGGACTGGGATTCTGTTCCAGAGTGTAGGGAGCCTCTGGGTTATGAATCTCTCCCTCCAGCAAGTTCTATTTATTTCTGTGTTGAGGTTTAAGTCACATGTTCTCGTGGCTCTGATGGATTTGGATTTTCTGAGGTGGAGCGTGTCCATTAATTCAGGATTGGACATGGCCTTGTACGTCAGGCACAGATCACCTCTGAGTAGGCGGTATGCGACTGAATAGAGCTGGAGTTTTTTCAGTCGGGCAGCATATGACATATGTTTAAGACCCTTTATCCTCTTGGTGAGGAACTTTTGGGGTCTTTCCAACTGCTGCAGGTGTCGGGTGAGATACATCCCAAATGGGGCATTGTACTCAATCATTGGCCTGATAAGAGAAGAGTACAGGGGCACAATGACCTCTCTTGATCTAGATGTGAAACCCTTCATGATAAGGTGGGCAATATAGAAGGTCTTCCTAACCACTTTGGCAATGTGAGTGTCAAATGAGAGGTTACTGTCAACCTGGGTCCCTAGGTCCCTGATTACCTCTTCCGTACTTAATGGATTACCGCCTATGTGGTAATTTGTCGGTACCTTGTTTTTCCCAAAGGGTATGACTATACATTTTTGGCGTTCAGCTTAAGGCCATGGCTCTGGCACCAATTATCCATTTCTATGAGGCCTCTCTGAAGGATGTTTGTGTCCGCTGGAGTATCAATTATGGCCCAGTTTGCAGTCATCTGCGAACTTTGTCAGCCACAATCCTCCTATGTTTGCCTGTACCTCGGAAAAATAAATGCCGAACAAGAGGGGTCCCAGGACTGAGCCCTGTGGGACACCGCTTGTGACTGGCTTAGAGTCTGACATAGCTCCAGCAACTCTGACCCTGTGGGTTCTGTCCTTGAGCCAGTTTGCAACCCATCTTGTGACATATGAGTTTACATTTAAGCTGGTGAGTTTGTCTATGATGCCCGAGTGGGGTATTGTGTCAAAGGCTTTTGCAAGGTCAAGGTAGGCTGTGTGAACTGCCTTACCCTCATCAATGGCCTTAGTGACTGTTTCAAAAAAGTCGACCAAGTTCAAAAGGCAGGATCTGCCCTTGACAAAGCTAAATTGGGTAGGATCCAATGTCTGTAGGTCCCCAATGTCTTTGTTTATGAGTTCCATAATGATCCTCTCCATAGCTTTGCAGACCAGGCTCGTCAAGCTTATGGGGCGGTAATTTTCAGGGTCCGTAGAAGCACCGCCTTTGTGAAGTGGGATCACTGTTGCCGTACGCCACTCTTTGGGTACATATCCTGTAGTAAGGCTAAGATTAAACAGCAGCCTTATGTGTGGGTTTAGTTCCTCTTGGAGTTCATGTAGCACACAGCCCGGGACACCATCCGGTCCCATTGATGCTGTGTTTTTAGCTTTAGAGAGGGCGGTTCTCACCTGGGCATCTGAGATGTTAGGGAGGCTACACTCTGCTGGGATAGTTATTTCTCCTTTTGGCCGCGGAGGGGGAGGAGAAATTTGCACTGAACCTGTCTGCCAGAATGTTGGCAATGTCAGTGGGTTCAGTGTATTTTGTGTCATTTTGGACTAACTCTGAGCATATCTGGGAGTTTTCACCCAGGTTTCTAACATAGCTAAAGAAGGCCTTGTGATTGTCTTTTGTGTCTTTTGCGATTTTTCTCTCAAAGTTGGCCTTGGATGATTTTATGAGTGATCGTAGTTTTTTGCTAGTACTGATCAGAGATGCCTTCCCTTTTAGGGATTTTGCTCTGTCATGTAGTAGCTTCATCCTCCTGTTGTAAAGTTTGTTTATGGCTGGGGTCCACCAGACCAGGTGCCTGCCTTTGGGGGAATGGGTCTTGGTTTTATTTGGGATTGCATGATCCATGCATTCTTGAAGGTGCCCATAGAAGGCATTTGCAAAGGATTCAGCAGTGTGGGTTGTGGTTTCCACTGGCCCAGGGGCCTTGAAAGATACCACTTCAGTCTTAAGAAGTGTGAAGTTTGCTTTTGAGAAGTTCTTCACTGTGGTCTTTTGTGCAGGGGGCGGGATGTGGATTTCCAGTGAGATTCATTTATGGTCTGATCTTATCAAAGAGGGATGTACTTCCGGTGTGGAGCATTTTGTCCCCATGTTTGTGATGATCAGGTCTAGTATATTGTCTCCTCTTGTGGGAATGGTGACTAGTTGTTCCATTGCATTTGAGTTTATGAATTCTAGGAACCTTTGGGCTAGGGTGTTGGGGCTTGAGTAATGTTCCCAGTCTATGTTTGGGTAGTTGAAGTCTCCCAAAATGATGGTATTTGGAGAGACATTCATACTCTCCAGTGTCTTCAGGAAGGCTGTGTGGGGTTCCTGAGTTTGAGAGGGTGGTCTGTAGCATGCTACAAACTGTAAGGCAGTTTTGCCTATGGTTAGTTGCACCTGGATAGTCTCCGATGCTTCGCGTTGCCACTAACCTGGAGGTGTGGGTATCTTTGATGAAACTGGATACTCCCCCTCCTTTTGTGGTTCGGTCCAAGTTTTGGGGCCGGAAAGCATGATATGAGGTAAAACCTGATAGTGCTGGGGTGCTCTCAGGAGCCTTGAACCAGGTTTCAGTCACTGCACAGACATCAATGTTCTCCATACTGAGGAGGGCTTGAGGCGTGCATCTTGAGGTTTAGACTTTTGGCATTGAGCAGCATTACCCTTAGTTTTTTCCACTTGTGTTTTCTAGGGAGGTAGGTTTGTCATTTGAGCCTTGCCTAAAAAAGGCACTATGGGGGTGGCAAGAGCCTTGGCCAATATCCGAAGCCCAGGGTGACAGGTGCAAGCTATCCTTTCATGGCAGCGTGGCTTGTCAAGCATGTCATCCCAAGCAGACAGACACTGGATCCCCTTAGAATTACACCAGTAATTAAGCCAATTGTTAAAACTGATCATTTTGTCTTTGTACTGTGGCATCATTCTTGGTGAGGGTAAGATGCTGCTCAGGGTCAGGGTCATACCAGCCTGGGCTACATAATCAGAGAGCTCCTCTATGTCTCTTTTCATGTAGTCCAGGGAGGTATGTCTCAGGTCGTTCACACCAGCATGTACAATGACTGAGTCCTATTTGTACTTGCTGTGGAGTGACCTGAGTGCTTGTGTTATGTGGCGGATTCTAGCTCCCGACAGGCAGCTTACTGTGACCCTCTCCTTGTTCAGTCTGGTGAGTGGGACGTCAGTGTGCCTGACTATGGAGTCACCTATTACAAGAGTGTCTGGCATGTTGTTTGGCCTTAAGGGCTGTGACTGTTTAGCACGCTGACTTTGTGAACTATGTGTTGCATGTGCTATGTCTTGAGGTGGTGGTTGCTTGGGTCTGTTGTTTTGGTAGATTTTTAATCAGCGCCTCCGAGTATGTTTTTGTGTGTTTATGTGTTTGGTTTGCAGTTGTGATAGTTCTATGTGAGACTGGGTTTGTGGTGTGCATGGTTACCTTCTCCACCTGACTGCTCTTGCCAGTACTGAATTGAGAGAGCTCAGCCTCCAGTTTGGCTATATAGTTGCATCTCTCACATATATTTGTATTTGTTGGGAGGAGGAGAGGGTTGTCTGTGTACATGAGTCAATTGTAACATTGCCTCAAGATTCCCAGATTCACCAGCTGAACAGGAGAGGACGCCAGCAACTGACCCTTCGACATGCTAGAAATAGTGAAAAAGATTGCTGTGTAACTGAGTCAGAAAGGACCTATAGGGAAATGGGTACTCAACAGAATTTAGGTGAATGAAGTACTTTTGTTTGTTTAAGAGTGGTTTACCTGTATACAAAATGCTTTAGGAGCAAGTGCTGAGCTTTTCAGATAGAGTATAGGCTGTTTAGATTGCAAGTAGAACAGTTCTAAGGGAAAAATTGAAGAGCAGACTTGAAGCCAGAAAAAGTTTAACCTTGTTTAACCGGCGCTGCGCTATGCGCACAACCGCGCAAAGCCGTGCAAACGCGGATTTTAAGCAGTGAACTACAAAAGAGCTAGGAATGGTCCCAAACAACCAATTACTAACAGCTTCTTGTGCTGAGGTCACTTCCCCCAAGGACAGGTAGGCTGCTCAAGGCTCCCCACTCCCACTGGTGAGCAAAGAAACTTCCTTCTATCCAAGTAAGGTAATGGACAACACAGGAACTACACCACAGCCCAGAATACAGCAATGCCTGTATACTGGTCTAAACTAGTCGAGAAAGGCGGGAAAACAAGGATTATTTTTTTGTTTTTTTTTTTGCAGAAATACACAGAAAATGCAGAGACAGTGATAAATTAGTTACACAGGCTAGCACACTTTAGTGGGCAGCCTCCACAGTTCAATTAAACAAACAAACAAGCAAACTTTCGACTAAATTCGACTAAATGTAACTTTAAGTGCAGATTTTAAAATAAATGCAGTAATCAGTAAAAAAAAAACAGTTCAGGCTAGATTATTCCACATAGCACTGTGATATCCAGATATGTCAGTTGCAGAGTAGTGGGTGTCACTGACATGCATAACAGTTGGCACTGCAGTTATCTGCACATGGCCCTGTCGAAGAGAGCACCATACCTAGGGCACTACAAGATGACTAACAGGAGAAAATGCTGGCCAGATCCAGACAGTATTAACCACAAATACACATAGCTCATTGACCCCTGCATATTGTGGACAGGCAACATGTTTTCATGTGTATTGGTACAGCCCTACCAATGTGTGCTATGCAGCTATTTCCATGCAAACATACATGTTACTGCATTTGTGTGGGTATGTGGGGAGGGGGCACACCTGTCAACTGTACATATTTGCACAGACTGTGCTGATATTTGCGTTACATTTTGGTTTCATTTACCATACTATTGTGCCCTATTTACCATACTATTGTGCCCTGTCTTGGGGATTAGAGGCATATCAGTAGAGAGCACAGGTCAGATTGTACTGGCATACATTTGAGTTTCAGACTTCGTACCCTTCATAGCCTTACTGCAACTACGAGTCCTGCTGTGCTATCACTGTTTGAGTCTGTAGGGGGGTAATTCAACATTGCCATCATTTTTGTGCCTTTATCAGACATTTCTCTGTGATTTTCTACAGCTGACTTGCTTGACAGGGATGTAAGGGGGTGGGTATGGGACCCTCACACTGACATCCATGCCTTTGAGCTATGAACCCCCAGTTAGTTGTCCCCACACATATACTGCAGTAGGATTTGCTACCTTGTGTACTACTGCACAGTGTGTGGAAGCCAGTTTCGGCCAGACATTTTGAGGTGTTCCACATAGCTGTCATTTGTGTGCTGCTATCCCAGTAGGCCACACCATTCCCTTGCATGAGTGCATCATTACTATTGATATGCTAGCAAAACATACTAATCCATTCATTTATTGTTAAGAAACTGACTTACCTTCTGCTTGTGGCAGTTGTGAGGACAGTGCTTGAGGGCTGCCTATGTTGGATGCACACAGTACACTGCCTATACATAGTAAGTTAGAGGTAATGTGATGTGTGTGTCTTCAATTTTACTATGTGTGCAAGTCAGAGAGAGGCGTTAGTCCCTGGGGTCCCTCCAGTGTCAGTGTGTGTTATGCGTTGCGTCTTCACCAAGGCCTGAGCATACTGGGCATGCCTCCATCTGCCTACAGGAGCAGCTCAGGGGCCTCCTACCCTGAATCCCCCTGTGCCTGTGGGGACCTTGGCAATGGTGGTGGGCTGTGTGGCCCTTTCCCATGCTGTTCCTGCTGCAGCTGTTTCCGCAGGATCATATTGTGTAGCATGGTACATACCATGAACATGCATGCACATGTGGCTGGAGAGTACTGCAAGGCTCCACCAGATATGTCAAGGCAGTGGAACCCTGACCTGAGCATCCCAAATACATGCTCTGTAATGATCCTGGTTTGTGCGTGTGCCTCATTATGCCATTCTTGTGTGGATGTGTGTGCATTTCTGGTCTCATCATCCACGGCTCCAGTCCATAGCCAGCATACCCCACCAGATGGCCATATGGCATCCTACCATTGGCACATGCCTGGTACAGTTGTGACAAATGCCAGATGGGATAGCTTCCAGGGCTGCCAGCACACACATTCATGATAATGCCCTGGGCATTGCACACAACCTGGCAGTTGATGGAGGGAAAGTCCTTGCAGTTTATATAGACCCTACCCTGTTCACCAGGTGGTGGTTTGATGTGGATGTGCATGCAGTCTATGGCACCCAGTACCTCTGGGTATTCTGCTACATGGTGGAAGAGATGCATATTGCTGGTCCTCTCCTCACAGGTGTTGGGAAGGTAAATGTGCTCACCGGCATGTGGCAGCATGGCATCCAGGAACTGGTGGAATCCCCTGGATGTAGATGCCTGACAGACCCCCATGATGTCCCCAGTAGGTCTTTTGAAAGTACCTGTAGCTAGAATTCTTAAGGCTACACATACCTTGGTATCCATTGGGATGGATTCCCCTCTGTTTCTCTAGGTCTGAGTTGAGGCCGGCATAGCTCGGTGATTTGCTGTAGTATGTCTCTGTCCACCCTGTAGTGCTCTACTATCTTCAGATCAAGTAGCCCCTGGTAAGTTACCCTGGGTCTGAATGTTCTTCTCTTCCTCTTCTTCAGTCTGTGGAGGTTGTCAGCATTATCCTCCTCTCTGCCCTTAGCCTCTAGCACATAGTGATGGATCAAAGCAATGGAAGCCCCTAACATTTTTCCAGTTAAAATTCACCCACATGTGTACACCAATGGTGCAGAGTTTGTGGGAAAAAACAGACTGTAAGGTATTAGCATACTTTATACTGTTGTATTGCAGATGCTGCCTGCATGATTGGCTGACTATAATGCATTCCACCTGTATGATTGGCTGACTGTGATGCATTCCACCTGCTGGCTATGTCATTTGTTCTTGATTGCTTTATTCTGCTATTTTCCTTTTTTTTTTCCTTCCCATTTCCTCCTTTTTTAAGCCCTAAGGCCCACCATGCAAATCTGGTGCCCAAATGTAAACAGTCTTGCTATTTCAGTTTTTTTTCTGTTTTAGACCAGGTGTGTGCCACGCAAACCCATTTAGGTAATGTAAACACAATGAAATGGCCCTCCCCTGGCCATGAACATGCTCCTCATTTCATGGAATAAGTCAATACAGCCTCAGAAACACCCCCTTGCTTAGCTGTGCTTAGCTAAGCTTATCTCTGTACCATAGGGCTCTGATGTGTTTACAACATGTCTGACACACACCCTTTTCATGTCTGTTGCTCCTACTATGTTACACTATCATGCTATAGCACCTCCATGGTTAGGTACAGTTTGAGACTTAGAAGATTTTTGTGATTCAGTAAATTTCCCCTTGTTTGCATACCTTACTGCCTTAGTCCATAGTTACTGTACTAACACAAAGTCATTCCCCTTGGCAACCAGTGTTCCCTGGTATTGTTTTGATTCTACAAGCCATAGACTATAATTGCAAAATGCAGATTTCCCCTAAAATTGAGTTTTCACATTTTTTTTATTTTCAGCACAATCCCGTTTGAGCGCCACTGCCCTATGCTTAAACAGCCGAGATCGGCCAAAAAAATAACTTTGATTTTTATAGAAAAGAAGCAGTTTTCCATGCCAATGGCCATATATTTGGCCATTAGCATGACTAAACACTATAATACATGCTTTTTTGGGGAGCTGTCATGCCTCTGTTTGGTTATTTGCAGAAAGGTATTTGGTTAGTAACCAAATACGTTTCTGCAAATAACACTGTTCTTGCATGGCTACCTGCCTGCTTGATGAATCACTAATTCACCTCATTTGCAAGCTTTTCACCAGAAAATGAGGTAATTAGCATTCTGCAGTTATGCCCATGCAGGAACAGTGTAGGCACGCTCGTGCAAGTCAGATCAACTGTTTGCTGTATCACTCGGTGGCCATATTCCATGCAGGAACAGCTACACTGCTCCTCCATGAAATTTTAAGCTTACTGAATCCCTAGGCAAGCCAATGGTATATACACTCCCCAAAAATTATTGTTATAAAATATTATTCCCTTCTTCCCTTTTTTTACACTTTTATTGGAATCCCATCACTCCCCTGTGTTCCTCTATATTCTGGCTTATCACTGCCATCAGTACCCGTCTTTCTACTTCTGTTAATTCATGGCATTGTAATTGTTTGAAACATGTTGCAATTTCTTGCGTGTTAATCTGAACCCTCTACTTTTTGTTTACATGGTATCCTGTAATAATTCACTGTTGCTTTCTGGATTTTCCCTAGGTCTAGTTTTACCCTGACATTCTTAGGTCATTCTTTAGTGATCATTCTTTCAACTTTTTGTTGCCTCAGACAGTGAACTAGTTTGTTTGCTAAAGTGCTGTTGTCAAAAATACCATTCACTTATATTCTAAGTACTCTTACATAGACTTCAGTCATCCTTATTGGCATTACATCTGCAAGCCCAAATGGTATCTTAGCCATCCCTAGACATTTTCCTTATTTCCTATAGTGTTCCATTCTCCCCTTAATATCATTCACAATTGATAAAAGATTACAGCTTTTCCCATAATAATCGTTATACCTTGTTCACTGCTGATCGAAGAGAACAGATTATGTTGGTTCAGGCACATGTGCAGAAAAGCTGGAGCAATCTGATGAAGAAGATTTGTGACAAACAGGAAGAAGGCAAGAGTAAACAAGGGTGTCCAACAAAGAGGTGGATGGATTGCATGAGAGAAGATCTGAGACAGTTAGGCATGAGTGCTGAAGAAGGCAGGAATGAGGCAGTGAATTGATAGAGATGACAACAGCTGACACAACACCCCAACAATATGGAGAAAATGGGGTTGGTGATGATGATTATGTAGACATTCAAGCTTCTTTAATTGTGCTTCAATTTATTTATTTAACATTTGTTTACAGGGAAAGTCCAACTTGGAATGAGACAATTTTCAGTGGAGGCCCTGGGATAAATGCTCCAAATGCATGACTTTGGAATCTGGGAGGAAACCCGCACAAATGCAGGGAGGACATGCAGACTCTACACAGAGGGCACCCCAGCCAAGAACCAAACCAGAGAACCTCTTGCTGTGAGGTAACAATGCAAATCCCTGAACCACTGTGCCATCTGATCCATTGTGTCCCTCTTCTTTTTGCTTCTGTAAACCCTTTAATTTTTTTAAAACTGTCTAGATACCTTCTGGGGCTTCCATATCTTATTTTATTTCATCGTGATGACATTTCTAATGTTCAGTTTATAATTATCCCTGTTATTTGCAAGGCCTTTACTGTTTTGGTTCAAATCTAATAACATTGCAGTTAAAGCTTCATCTACACAATTATTAAATAGTTTCTTTTTTTCAGAAGAAATATTGGAACATATCAATGTTTATCACAATATACCTTCACTTACTTAATTTGTAATGTTACATGGTCTGGTTCTATCACCAGATGTGTCTTCATGGTTTGTGCAATGCTAAGGTATTCTTTCAATATGTAACATTATATAATCTTGCCCAGGAACCATATTTTTCTGAAAATATGTATACACTTCACTCATCCTTATTTTCTTTACATCTATAAGCCGAAATGGTACATTGGCCCTCCACAGATATCTTCCTTATATCTTTTTCTTTGCTCAAAAGATTTTTATTATTTTTCGAAGAGAAAAACAAATATCCTGACTGAGATTTTTTTAAATAGTTCAAACAAATTAACTATGTACAATATTTACATCTGGCCTGAAAAAAAACTAGGAAAGAAACAAATCTGATTCAAATACATATACATAATAGACAATATATATATATATATATATATATATTTTGCTCAGGAAGAGATTGAGTTCATTTTTAAAGTCTCAATAAGATATAAAATCTTCCTCTAAGGATTATTACACCATAATTTAGAGTTTATGGGTAGATCCTTAGTTCTTTGATTTTAATCTCCATCAGAGCTGTTTCACTCAGTAAAGTTAAGGAATCTTCAATAGTAGGAGCAGAGTTGGACTTCCACTTTCTGGAGATGCATTTCCTAGCAACTGCTACTATTGTCCATAATAAATACAAATTACTTTTCTTCATATGTGGTTCTTCATTTACATTCAACAGAATTAGAACTTTGGATAATACAAATGAATAAGTAAATATAGCTTTTAAAAATTATTGATATCCCCCCAACATTTTTTAACAGAAATACAATCATAAAAAATATGTATCCAATCTACCATACATATTTGTAAACATCCTCTATACATGTAGCATTATTAGAAGAATTAAGCTTGTCTAGACGCTGTGCAGGAATCTCCATGTATATATTCTCCAAAATTGTGAGTTAGATGTTAATTTTATAGATAATAAAATATTGAGTTTACTTTCCAAGGACAGGCTTAATGAATGCCCTTTAGTGATAAAATGCCAATAATTTTGTTGAGGATTGGTTTTATTGGTTATTAGAATTTTATATAGTGTTGAGATAACATTTTCCATATTATCATTGTTTTAAATTATTTCATATAGATATTTTATAAATTTAGGTCTATCCTTAAAGGAAGAGTTATTGATTATTCTGCATAGATCTTGTGAATGTGTTAAAATGCTTTGAAGCAATAGTCAGTCTGATGGTAACAATTCATAGGATGATATTATATACTGATTTTCCTTATATCTTATAATGTTCCATTCTCCTGCTACTATTATACATAATTGATGAAAGATTATAACTTCTCTCATAATATTCTTTATACCTTGTTCACTACTTTTGGTGGAATATATACTGCAGCTAGTGTAATTCCTACTTCCACTACCTAAAGCTCAAAATACTTCCAACCTATGCTTACAAGAAAATTCGCTCCCCTCCCCACTTCCACTCTCTCAGACCACCCACTTCTACTCACACATCAGAACTCCTATGTCAAGTGGTGATATTCACCCCAAACTATGACCGGCCACTTGGATATATTCAAACATAAGGAATATAACATTCATCCCTCTCAAGTATCTACTAAACCCAAAACAAACCAGCTGCTAAATATTATTAACATTAATATTCACAACATTGTCAATAAGCTAATACAATACTATGTCTGGATAACTCTCAAAAGTACATATAACTGGAGCCAGGTAATAAAGTTTCAGCTAAATGACTGACTTGGCTCCAATTGTATATATTTTGCCAGTTATGATGTGGATTTATTGTGATTGTAACCTTCAAAAGTTCCAGACATAGTAGTAGTCACTGAAACCTGGCTAAAACATACCATCAGTGATAAAAGTCATACTTCCCCTAGGATGTACCATGTCTAGATGTGACAATCTAAAAAAGGGGTGGAGTAGCCATAATATAGTCTAATAAGTTGACAGTACTACCATTCCACTATCAACTGACCAGATTCCACAACACAGAAGTATTGTTGGCACTCCCAATCTAAACAAGTACAAAGCCATCTATCCCCTTGCCATGTCAATGTCTCCATAAAACAATCAATCCTCTCTTAAAGACCTTTATGGGCTTCCATCCACGTTTTCCATGGGACAATCATCCTAAGAAATGTCAATGTCAACAGAGCATCCTCTAACCCCCTCAACATGCCCTACCCCAATCAAAATCTACAGTTTCACCCAACTAATTAATACACCTGCTAGACTCAGGTGAACAAATTCAAAGGGGTACATTATTGACTGGATATTTACTACTCACACTGAAATAATCATATCTTTTGAGACTCTATTAGATTACCTGAGTGACCACCATCCCACATATGCAATTTTACAGTATATTAAAAATCCCCAAACTAGCCAATACAACACTGTCCGAAACCTACAAAACATCAATATTTCTCACTTTATTGACACCTTCATACAATACTTTTGTACTAAACTAAAATCACTTCCTCTAGAAGATACCAATGTATTTATTATTCAACAATATCTTTCTATCCATTCTAAACAGCCAAACCTCTAGTAGGAGAAAAGGGTCAAATCAAACCTAGCTCCTCCGCTATCCCATAAAACAAAGCAATTAATTTGAGATAAGGATAGAGTTTGGAAAGCATGGCATAATAACACAACTTCCTGTCTCTCCCAACAATATGTCAACTCCAATAATCCAGGAAATTTTTAGTCTGCCATAAATAATCTCCTATATCCAGGCAAATCCACTTAACCCAGCCCCCTACCTACCAACTCATATGACCACCTAGGAATCAAATTTAATAACTAGTTTGTCAATGCTGCCAAAACTCTCAACCTTGTAAATGCTCTAAACAACACTCATCTCAGAACAACACTACTAGTGATCCTCCCCATCGTGCCTACAACCCGTGTCCACAAGCAAAATAAGACAGAAACTAGCCAAACACAAACCTACAACTCCCCGCCAAATTGCTATTAGTAACCTCAGAAGCCCTCCCATTTGTATTCTAATCAATCAATCAATCCATTTCAAAATCTTATATCCCAAAAGCCAGGGAACAGTCTATTGAAATACCTCTCCATAAAAGCAACTGATCCTATGATATCCAAAATTACAGCCATTTGATATACTCCCCCTCGGTCCAAAATACGAGAAGAATGTATCCATTTTCTGCTACTCAGCTTTGTCCTACAGAACAACCAGAAAGCCTACACTCAGAATGGCTTTCACCCCATCATAGCACAAACACCACTCTCTTCTCCTTCCTTGTCAGTACTTGCCATCTTAGAAATGACAAAACTAGTTTCTTAAATCTTTTTGACTTATCTAACTAACACAGTACCTCACCAAAACCTATATCATACTCTTACCACAATAGGACTCTCTCAGTCAACAATCAAGTGGTTTCAGGGCTACCTTAAAAATAAGATGTGTTGTGTTAAATGGCAGAGTTCTTTATCTCTCTGTCAGCCAGTAACTGTTGGAGTCCCGCATGTCTAAATCGTAGGCCTTCTGCTATTTAACATTTCCATAAGGAATCACCAACAAGCATCATGACCCACCACCATAATTCAATATGTGGATCACTCTACTCTCATCTGCACCTCATGAACCTTTACACAACTACAATCTCTCACCCAACAATCTTTACCTAATGTTGAAAAATGGTTTGATGAATCACATCTGCTACTAAACCCCACAAAATGCAAACTTATGCTGTTCACCCCAAGAAACCTAAAACAGCCAAAACAATCCTTCTCAATAAACTCCCTCCAAAATATTAAAATTGATTTCATATCCACCACCAAACTCCACAGAGTAAGAATTGATGAGCATATCACATCTCATGTCCATATACAATACACAGTCAGAAGTGACCATCAGAAATTAGGCACTTTGTATAACATCAGCAATTTTCATTCAGATTGTACCTGTCAAACAACTGCAACTGTCCATCTCCTTCCCAGAATAACATATGCATCTCCAGCCTTTATCAACTCCATAAATTCACAAACTCCAATAATGCTACAATAAGATTGGTTTGCTGCTTATTTGCCAAATACAACTCACCATTGTATAGGTCTCCATGCACTTTCCTGTTTGAATCTCCCCAACCTACTAAAGTCATCACAACTGGAAATGGTCCACAATATCCTATATCAATACATATATCTATCAAGTCAACACCTTCTGGAATGACACATCCCCACTAGATCTCTAAGGTCAGAAGCTTCGTGCTCTATATCCATCTCAAAATCCAACAACTTCTATGAGAACCAACTTATAATTTACTACCTAGCCAAAGTCCAAAAGTGTGAAACTCCCTTCCACATAGTATCAGACTAATAGAATCAAAAGATATATCTATAAAGGAACTAAAAAAACATATTGCTAATACCTCCACCCACTATAATTTACCCCTCCCCACAGAAAATGTACCTACCATCACAATGAATTCCATGCAACCAAATCCTCTCAAATAAACAATAATAATACCTAAACTGACTCCAGTCCCTAGACTCTGTAAATTATTCTCTTTCTTACTGCGACTACCATACTGTCCCTGTCTAGCTGCCTTTTCCCCCAATACAAGCTAGAGAGTTGGCATGAAGTTGTCATTATCATTAACATTTGTGGAATGGGGCACAATAAAAGGTGACAGCAATGCTCTCACATGAGTAATGTTCATTGGAGCTGGATGTTGTAGCTATGATTGTGGTAGAATGGTGCTGTCATATGGAGAATTTCAGTCCTGCAGCTTCAGCTTGAGGTATCAAAAAGTAAGTAAAAAGTAGAGTTACCAAATTGCTGTTGTGATCATGAAAAATCTTACACTTCTTATCCTTCCAAGGCATTACAATAATATGGAAATGTGTTCTTCTACTGTATCTTCAATATGCCTACCTCTTAGTACCCTGTAATCCAAGCCATCTCCATCATCTACAGATTTATAACCCTATCCCCAAGAAGGGAACACTACTGTAACACCCACACCAAGGCCAACTGGCTGCCCATTCCTCAAAGAATCTGTCTTTTACTTGGTTCCATGGTTTTCATACTCATCAGCATAGAATCCCTCCCCTCCTTTGGTAGCAGACTAAGGGAAAAGCAACCACCATACAGCCTCAGATACCTCTCCATCTCCACCCCAATCTCCTCACACCTTGCACCAAACTAAAACATACCATAATTTCTCTTTCACAGGCCCCCAAAGCTGGGATTTAATTCTCAAACAAGTAAGAGACACTCTCTCCTTCTCAGCTTTTAGAAAGTAACTCAAAGCACACCTGCTGATATATGTAAAATGAAAATACATCAATAAAGAAAATGTTACTTAGGCATTACACTCTTTCCACTTCAAATCCAGTCAAATCCAGTGTGAGTGATCCAGGTACTTAAAAAAGTGTATTATTTCTAATTGTCTGCTTATACGAGTTTAGCATCCTCGCAATCAGTCATCACAATCTGTCCTTGTTCTCCAACTTAAAGGATTATTAGTAATCTCCCATGCTTAACACTAAACCATTTTTTATATTAGGCCAGAAAATATAAAAATATGTAATTGCCATATTTAGTGCCCTCACTGAAGTCAATATATAGTTCCATGCTTAAGCATAAGTATATAGCACTTTATTGAACAGGAGCTATGGTCTTATGATATGCATCATTGACATCAATTAATACACAACTTTGCAGGCTTTAAATCCTCAAATAAGGCACCTAAATAAAATGCAAGGTAAATATTAGTAGTGCTTGACCTTAAGAGTTAAATATAAATATTTATTGCTGGCCTGAGCAACGGCTACATCC
The DNA here is from genome assembly GCF_019279795.1 of Protopterus annectens. Taxonomy (NCBI): domain Eukaryota; kingdom Metazoa; phylum Chordata; order Ceratodontiformes; family Protopteridae; genus Protopterus; species Protopterus annectens. Next base: position 1,217,444,714 of record NC_056737.1, on the reverse strand, counting down.
TCATAAGATTTACATTGACAAGCTACAGACCAGAATTATAATTATAATTTCTGTCTTGCCAAGATCTTATCTATCTTACTCCCAGCCTAGTACTTTCCAGTATGATCTTACCAACACTAACTGACATCTTGTACAATATTATTTCTAAATACACATAAACACACACACACACACACACACACACACACACACACACACACACACACACACACACACACACACGCACACACACACGCACACACACACGCACACACACACACACACTCACATTAATGTTTTTAGGAGCCAGTACCAATATCCCCTTCCCTGTCTTATAGTAATGCTGCCACTAGCTAGACCACTATGGCATTAAAATAACATAGTTATTATTTACTCATAAAATAAGTAACCAGTTAAATATTTTTATTAGGGATACCGAATATTCCAAACAAAATTCCTTTATAACAATCCTCCTTCTTCTATTAACCATCACTATGCCCCTCTTCTCTTTCTGCTTCCTACACATTTTAAATTCACTGTAATTACTGTCATTATATTCAGTGTAAATACCTTGATGCAAGAATGCAACTTTTGTTTGATTGTATAAAAACCTTCTTTTTCGTTAATATTTTATTCCTGTGGAAAACCTATACTAATTGAATAATGTTTAGTTGTTTTCTTGTTTAGTTATATGCCCTGGGCTACTCCTGAAAATGGTCCATTTGAATTAGTCTTCTCCCCTAGTCAAGAAATGTATAAAAATAAACAACAATATAAACAATTAACTGTCCAAAAATAACATCTTTACCATATATCATCACATTCAGACCCAAGTATGAGAGCAACTTAGCAAAACGTAAAACAATTCTAGCACAGGCAGATTTGACACCTGTATTCACTGGCCAAAATGTAGAATTTACAGCTTATTCTGTATTTGCTCAATGCAAAATAAGTCTTTTGGCTTGTTAATTCTTGGTTCCCTCCTTCCCAACCCTCTCAATCTCCCTAACCCACCTCTCATTCCTTATCCTATTATTTAAATTTATCAGAGTACACTTGTCCCGCTACTACTAATTCTCAGCTGTATTATATTTGTGAAGTGCTTCTTCTTTCTTATCTTAACTATTACTTCTTCTCAGCTATGTCATTATGTATTTCTTCTCCTTTCCAACTTTCACTCTAATGCCTCTTCATCTATTTTTCACCTTCCTCCTGACCCTGTCACCTTCATATTCCTTAGAGGAATTTAATGAATCAATTGTTTTCACAATATCCTAATGTCTATGTTTTATAATCATGTGTTACGTTGTATATATGTAACATTTTATGTTCAGTACACCTGGGATGAGCATTAGAGCTCTTCCCTAGTTAAGAAATATAAGCAAACAAGTGAACAAACAAACAAATAAATACATGAATAGCTGTGGTAGCAGTACCCTGGGCAGTAACTCCCGAAAAGGAGAAAGACAACTTTTCAGTTTATTCCAATTCGGTATGCATATGCTTAAGTGATTACAAATAAACACAAATCACAATATCTGTAAGCAGTGATAATGTTGCACAAAGAAAATATAAACCTAAATGAGTTTAAAGAGACACAAGGCATGCACCCTACAGCTTATTTGGACATATCACTGCCAGCAGCTAAAGATATACTTGATTTTTCTGTCTACCTCTGACTTGCAAGTCCAAATAATAGTAACTTTGTAATCTGCTGGGCAGTGAATTCTAGAAATAGGTTCACAGGTCCATGGGCACTTACTAGGCTCTTGATCTGTGAGAATCTTAATGAGATTATCCTTGCATTCCCATGGTAATTATTAATCCTTATTTGTGCCATGTGAACATCCAATAATAGGTTGAACAAGCATATGTTAGGGTATTTAAGTGTCCCCTATCCATGAGAACCAGTGGGGCTAATCCAAGGGCATATTTATAGTTACTTATTCATTCATTTGAATAGAGTAAGGGAAGTGCTCTGCTTTATTTGGAGTGAAAGGCAGTTACATAGGAATGGGATTCTTTGTGATATATATCTATTTCTCCAGAATGCTCTATTCATAGGTCATAGGTTCATAGGTGTGTGCTAGGCTAATGGCCCTGGAGCCTTTACAAGCCTAGCCAATGGAAGTGCCCTGGCATCGTGCCACCTGACATTAGTTCCCAATACCTCTATCAAGCAGATCAGTTGAAAAAAAATACTTAGACCCACCACTGAATTTGCGAGTGTGTATTAGGTTTGACAGAACTGGATCTTTTGAGCCTGTATATGTAAGGCAGATGTTGCCTGTCAATGGCCTGTATGATATTATAAAGAGAGACAAGGCTTTGAGACAATCTACATATTGTGATTTAGGCCTTTGACTGTTTTAGTTAGAAAATATTGCGGTCATTCCACTTGTGTCAAGTGTTTGGACAAGACCATAAAAGAAGATGCATTATACTGAATGATCAAGTACAGTGGAGCTATTATGACCCTGGGTCTAGATGCAATTCCTTTAAATATAAGCTGTGTCATGACAAAATATTTCCTTACAATACTGGTTATGTGGTGACTTTAGGATGGCTTATTGTCAGCAGAAGTTATCGCATCATAATTATGGGCTCAATTTTGACAAAGGAATTACCAATGTGATAGTTGCAAAGGGAATCATGTATAGTTGCAAAGGGAGTCATGTTTCCTGAAGGATATGATTATACATTTCTTGGCATTGAGTTTTAGTCCATGGTTTTGATACCACCTGTTTGTTTAGGATAGACCTTCTTGAAAGATCCTAGTGTCCTCTAGGAAGTTTATGAAAGTGCCAAGTTTACAGTCATCTGCAAACTTGGTCAGCTACAGACTCCTAATATTAATTAGCTTTGATCTCCATGAAGTAAATGCCAAAGAGGAGTGGCCCAAGGACTGACCTCTTGTGCACTCCAATAATGACATGTCTTTTGGAAGAAGTAAAGTTGCCTACCCTTACTTCATGGGCTCTGTTTGGGAGCCAGTTTTCGACTCAATGAGTTCCATAGATAGAGGTTGAAATTTGGCTGGGAGAGTTTATGTACGATGCCGAAGTGTGAAATCGTACTGATCACCTGTGCAGGGTCCACATATGCAGTGTGCATGGATCTCCCTCATCCATTTTTTCAGTTACCTTTCTTGAAGAAATAAAATAGATGAAGTGGGCAGACCCTCGCTCTGATGAATCCAATTTGGGTTTGGTTAAGAGTCTGTAGATCACCTATAACCCTCTTTATTAGTTCCATAATGACCCCAAGTCTGTGCTGCTGCCCACAGCACTCTTCTCCTTTCCATAGCCTTATGGATGAGATTGGTTAGGCATATGGGTCTATAATTACCTTAGTCCATTGAAGCAACACCTTTATGTAAGGGAATGGCTGTTGCTGTCCTCCATCCATCTGGCACAAAGCCTGTTTTGAGGATAATATTGAACAGCCACTGTAGATGGTCTGGCAAGTCATCTTTCAGGCTAACTAGTCAGAAGCTTGTATGTTATACAGACCCACAGCCATAGTTCTCTTGACCTTAGACAGTGCCTTGATAAATTGTACTTAGGAGATTTGAGGTGCATATAGATGTGACAACTTGATCAAAGTATATTAGTGTGAGAGATGGAATGAAGTTAGAGCTGAATTTGTCATCCAGTAGACTGGTTATGTCCTCTGGGTCTGAGTAGGTGATATCATTTACTATTAGCTCTGTGCAAAGGTGGGTATTGTTTCTGACATTTTTAACCTAGTTAAAGAAGGCTCTGTGGCTGTCTTTCAGCTGGGTATCTGTTATTACCTCCTATTTTGCTTTGGTAGATTTCATCAAGCTCTAGAGTTACTTATTTAGTGGCTTCTTGTAAATTAATTTTATTTTTGTGTACAATGAATTTTCTTTTATTTTATACTTCAACTGTAGATCCTGTTTATATTAGGGACTGACTATAAGGGGTGCTTTTTGAATTTGGCATTGTATTTATTTCTGATACAGACAGATGCATAAGTATAGTTCTTTATATGTGCATAGAATTTGTCAGTAAAGAATTTTGCATAAGCAGTGGGGTCATCAAGGTGGTACAGACTTTGAAGCCTTGGCAGGTCATCACTCTGTTTTAGTAAACAAGCCTTGCATTGCCTCTGAATACCGAGGTATTGGAGGATGCTTCTGGTATCATTTTTATGGTGAATGTGATTGACTTGTGGCCCGATCTGACAAGGGAGGAGGCTATAATTGGAGGAAAGCAGAGCTGTCCTTTATTGATGAGGACCAAGTCCAGGATTTTATCATCCCTGGTCGGGGTGCAGACTGACTGGTCTAGAGAGTTTCTATTGATAAAGTCCAGAAATCTCTGAGCATACATATTAGAGGACGTATACATCTTGCAGCTATTGGAGGGGTAGCTGAAGTTCCCTCGGAGAATGGTGACTGGCTTAATGCATAGGGACTCCATACCAGTTATGTAGGAGTTATGGCCTTAGGGAGAATAGAGGGGATCCTGTAGTTAACCATGGTGTGATTAGGGGTTATGTTGTTGGTACGTTGGACAGGGAGGCATTCCAGATTGTTATCTTGTCTAACTAGTCTGAAGGTGACTTTCTGTTTTACAGATATGGAGATGCTACCACCTTCAGTGCCTTCCTCTTATACAATGGGCCTGAATGCATGGTAGGTGTTGAAACCTTGCACTGATGGGGTGCTCTCAAAGGTCTAGAACTAGGTTTCCATAACAATGCATATATCAATGTTTTCCAGTGTAAAGATTGCTTATTGGACATGGGTATTTTGCCATCCTACCAATGAACAGAAATACTTTTATGTTATGTTGGAAGCTTTTGAGGACCGACATTGGCTAAAAAAGGCACTATGGGAGTGGAAAAGATTTAGCCAATATACAGAAACCTGGGTGCGGGTGGATAGGTGCATGCCATCCCTGGTAAAGCAGATTGGACTGTCTACCATCAGTTTCCAGGCTGATGTATATGGACCCCCTTTGAATGACATTAGAAGCTAAGCCATTTGTTGAAGTCAAAAATCATTTGTTCATGTTGTGGCATCACTCTTGGCAATAGTAAAATCCTGCTTAAGTCAAGGTGCATACCTTCCTTGGACACACTCCTGTCTCTCTTCATATAGTCCAGGGAGGTATATCACAAGTCATTTAAACCCATGTGTACTATTACCCTGTCGTATGTGAACTTGTCATGCAAGGACTACAGTGCATGTCTGATAAGATGAATTCTGGCACCTGACAGGCAGCTGACAGTAACCCTCTCCTTGCACAGCCTAGTGAGCGGTGCATTGATGTTTCTCATAATGGAGTCACCTATGACTAGGATATTGGATTGTGTGGAGGTTTGTGCTATGGGCTTTTTGAATTGAGAAACTGTGACTTTTTGATGTATGTTTCATGATAGTTGCTGCTTTTGTTGTGTTTGTGAAATTGCTGTGGTTACATTTAAGAGGCCTTTGTTGTTTACATAGGTTTAAGCTTCAACATATGCAGGTCTATGTGTTTGGCCTGATATGTGTGAGATTGGATTAGTGGGGTGCTGTGTGGTATTGACAACTTGCTTAATTGTAGTGCCTTCGTGTGAGACTTCTGCTTCCAATAGTGTTAAATAACTGCATCTCACACACACTGGGTCAGTTTGTTTAAGCAGCAGGTGGCAGTCAGTGAACATGAGACAATTGCTATATTGTCTCAGGATGCCCATTTCAGTCAAGCTAGCTACAAAGATGTTTGGAAAGTGCAAGTGCATGATTCCAGGTGGTTACTAATGTGGGCTGAAGTGGGGTGTAATGCCTATGAGGTTTGCAGGTGATTACTAGAAGTGCTAACAGTCTACTTCTGGAGATTGTACTAGTCTCAACACAGCTGCATGCGGCTCGGAAACAATGATTTTTAGCATCTTCTATCACCAGAATCACAAGAGTAGCATTAATCTCAAGCTGCTTCCTGAGAAGAAACATTAAGCTAGATGTTGCTGTGTTCAGTACACTTGCAGCATCTTGGTAATTACCCTGGATAGAGCCTACAGCAGCAGACATAACAAACAGCTGAGCTGCACAAAGGCCCTAAGAGGTTCTCACCAAAACTGCAACAAGACCACTCAGTGAAGTCCCGTACACAATGTCCAGTTAGAGACTAGCAGGAATCAATGTCCTTCTGTTACTTCTATCACCAGAAGCAATAAACTTGCATTAATCACAAGTGACTCCTAAGAAGGAATTTTCAGGCTTTCCAGTGACTGGTAATAATATAGGAAGGCTAGTAAATAATGCCCCTGTTCCTTCTTTCACCAGGAGCAGAACAAAAGTACTATTCCCAAACTGATTCATGAAAAGCAGTTCCTAAACTCTCCTGTGATTAGTAATCTAGTTCCAGATGTTACAGAGTTTAAATGCAAGATGGAAAAAGAGATTAAATACTCTGAAAAGTGCAGTGTGAACTAAATGAATGGGATGATATGAAGCAAAGGCTAACAGAAGCTTTAAGAGTCTAAGGGGAAGGCCCTCCCAGTTAGACATTTCAGTGTCCAGTAACATGAGCCAACGAGATGAGACTGGGTGGAGCTTTCTAAGTTACTAAGCACTGTTTAAAAGCACAACAGAAACTTGGTGGGAGGGAAATGTCCAGTGCAGTCAAACACGAGCAATAGTCTCCCAGTACTTGCAGTCAAATAACAATGCAGTTATACAATAATGCAGCTAAGTAAGAATTCCTGTTTTTTAGCTTGTACAACTAATTAGCCAGTCAGTGAATTGAAAAAGATTTTATTCTAACTGACTCCAACCAAGGACTTTTAAAACTCAAAGAAAAAAAAATAATGTAAAACAAAATGTGAAATAAAACAAAACTGTAATATAAAAAAAAAATAATAATAAAATAAAATAATGAATTAATTCATTAAAAATGGAAGTATACAAAACCTAATTTCTGTTTATTCCTGTGGAAATATTTGTGCTGGGTCCATGAGGTCAGAGGGCATGGATCAAGCTAGTTTTAAGCCCAAGGCAGCAGTGTCTTCTGTCAGTTTCGGAGGAGCAGTCAGAGTGTTACCCTGTTAAAATAGCTTTCCAACAAGCTGCCTGTCACAGTCACTATCTATTCAGACTGACATTTTTTTTCTAGCCCTGGTATATACCTCATTTTGAAGTATTGATTGGAAGTAAATATTTTCAAATTAGTATATTTTTTTGCTATTGTCTGCATGGGTTGGGAAGCAGCAGATCTGTATTTGTTTCTAGTAAAAGAAAAAAAAACATGTTTTTAGGTGGCCATCACAGTTAAATTTGTTTATTAATTTATTCACATCACGGGCAGTTATTTGTTGAAATTCAGAGTGCATGTTTTCGAGCTTTATGCTAATTTTTGCAGCGGTTAAATTTGGTCCCGCTTATTTCCTTTGTTGTCACTGCTTTCAAAAAGAGAGTATTTCACTAGCCTTGAGAATAGGTGGTATGACAGCTGATGGTAATGACAATAAACAGAGTTGCAGACATGGGAAATGTATGTTAAACTGCATTTTATTTGGTCAATGTATCCAGCTGTTATGGCAAAAATGTTAAACTGGTGTTGTCCCTATGGATTTTATAAACTCGCCCTTTTGTGTAAAATCCATGACTAATTTATTTAAAGCTATGGGTAACCTAAAGACCATTATCAACAATCCTCACTGGGTAGCTCATAGGCTTTCATTTGATATTGTATCCTTGTAAGTAGTTTCTTACTAACTGGCAGCTTAGCAGTGTTATTATTTAATTGGCTGCAAAGTTTGCTTTTATGTGTCAGGTGTTTCTAAGGTGTGACGAACTTTTGTGATATCTGCACTTGAATGTTGCATGTTCTTGCCCTTCACATCTCCTGAGGTGGTGCATGGTTCTACTGTTTTTTTAAACATTTCAGTCAACGAGTTAAGGATTCTGTCAGTGGGTCAGTGGTAATTGGAATTTGAGTCAAACAACCATTTCATCTACAATCCGTAGTTCTTACGGGCTATTCTTGCCCAGTGCCCTCATTATTTTGTTCATTCTGTTTCAGTAGGTAAATAATTACCAGAAAGAAGAAGTAAGTGAAGGTTGTTTCTGTGTAGTTTGTTATTTTTAGTAGCAAATTCCTGTTAACCTGGTGGTTAATGTCAATTCATATTGCATAGAGCAGTAAACAGGGACAGCAGGCAGTATTTATTTAGAGGAATGTATTAAATTTACTTTTGCTTATCAGTTACTCAGCTAACTCGACAGTTAACATGGGAAGAAAAGCATATAGCTTTATACAGTACAAAGCACATGGTTCAATTCTCTATTACTGTGTTTAATAATTTACCTTAAACATTTGTTTATATACACTAAATTGTTTAATGGGTTTAAGTTGTTTTTCCTGTAGGTTATCATCCATTATTTTCATCTGGAAGATTAACGGGGTATGTTACGCTGTGTGGAGTAATTTTAGTTAGCTTTCCCTTTAATAATTAGCTATGTCCTCTGTCTTGTTTTGCATAGATGTATTAATGGGTTGAGTTTAGGTGTTCAGTTACTGACACGTATACTGTATGTATTTGGTTGCAAGTGGGTCAGGATATGTTCATAATTTTGAGATATGGCCATATAATAAATAATATTTTCTGTTTCAGGTTTCCTGGGTCTTGATACAGCATCCAGTGGGCTCATTTATTTCATATAACAAGACTTTCATGTAGGTTTTATTTATCTGGTTGAAATGATACCTTAACCTTTACTAGCACCTGGCTTGGTGTTAATGGTTTAGTTTTTGCATCATTGCTGGTTACCTCAAGCGTGGCAGCTTAGTTCAGAACAGATAATTCAGCAGTATGGAGATTTCCTTCACTTAAGTGATGCAGGTTTATTCATTTTATTTCCTTTTCCTGGGTTTAATAGAATAATTTCAGTCCAGGCGAGAAGCCACTGCATCCCAGACCCAGTCTTTGTTTCAAAATGTGGTGGCTTTGGAACAAAATCATACAATGACATTGTTGATGTTGAGGGGAAGAGAGCCCATATAAATACTGCAGTAGATGACCAGACAGAGGCAACACAGGCAAAGAAGCATCCTGGGCATAAATGATGCAGGAATCTGGCAGTCTCAGTAGTGGTGGAGAGAGGGGTGACAACAATCTTAATGGGGAAGCCATTTACTATATCAGGTAATGTCACTGACTTGCTATTCATTAGGGAAGGGCATTGTTTCAATTCAGACAGCACAGGTGAATTTGCAGAGTTTTCCTGAGGCACTATCTGAAGGGGGTGCATTTAAATGATTGGATTTTCTCAATAAGAAAGGTTGTAAGGTGGCCCAGCATCATGTCCAGATTTTTGTGCTGCTTCTTAGTGTTTTCCCCAAGTCCTGATAATCTGTCCAGACAGCCATATAACCAGCAATATCATTTCAATTCCTAGTGCTGTCACTCTTGGCTCAACTATCATATCGTGCATACCAGCCACATTAAAAGACAAGGCTCTAAAAGGGGATTATGTGGACATTTTTTCTTTAGTGGACATGGAAGGGGTACACATCTCCTCAATTTCCATGTTAGAGGGAACAAGGACCTTATGATAGCACTAGCAGTCTTGGAGAAGAAACAAATTGGTAAAGCCCGGGCTAGGAATTAGAATAATTGGGTCTCTGGTTTTATTTGTTTCATGGTCATCATAGTAGAAAAGGAGTCTAATCAGACACTTCTTCTTTTGTCATATTTTAGATCCATTGAGGAGTGCAGAGCTTTAGAGGAATTCTATCCTGGTTGTGATATGACCAGAAGTTTAGAAAGTTAAAGTCAGCAGACACTTAGGTTGGGAGGAGAAACCTGTTGCTACATGGCTAGGAATTAAGGTGGATAAGCTCAGGCCTTTGAGAAATATTAGTATGAAAGAAACCTAAAACAAAGTTAAATCCTGTTGGGCTTATAACAACAGAACTTGTGTACGGCCATCATGCTGTTTTATGCATGCATTTTTGCACTGTGAAAAAGGGAACCCATATTTGAAATGCTGGTCTAAGGAAGGGTATACACCAAAATAAATACTATCTCAGATGGAAGTTGTTGTCTTGGCAATCAAGGCAGGCAGTGCTACATTTTAGGGTTTTCCCTTTCCGGGTTCTATGTGGAAATTGGAATTCTCCTTTTGAGCCACTCGCTGGAGAAAAATAATGAGCTTTTCAATAAAAAACAAAGTTTTGACTGTTTAGTTTAGCAAACTACCCCAACATTTCAGTTCAGCAAGATCTCAATAGTGGGTTTTCTGTTGGCTTTCCTTTAAAAACAAGTTTGCTAGCCCAAATTAAATGGTGTTCCAATTTTGTCTCTATCATGGGTAAGTTGGAAGTAGTTGAGGATCTAATTGTTAAGTATGTTTTAATGGGTAGGGAGGTGAGGATCTAATTGGTAAGTATGTTTCAATGGGTAGGGAGGTGGTGATCTAATTGGAAGTATGTTTCAATGGGTAGGGAGATGAGGATCTAATTGGTAAGTATGTTTCAATGGGTAGGGTGGTAAGCCTATTTCAATTCCTCCTTTCACTCCTTTTCAAATGTCACCTCTAGGCTTGGTCCTGAAGACCACTCTGGGGTACAACTATTTGTCATTTGCTGCAGGCCTATCAGTGAATGACAGTGTTATAAGATGTGATGCCCAGGTAAAATACTTAGTGTCGCATAATGCTATCAGCATCATCCACAAATTCCCCAATCCATGTCTGGCTAAGGCTGACATTGAGGCAGATTTTTGTCTGCTACCTATATGGTCAGAAGACTGGCCTAACTTAGGTATGACCTTAGGAGGAGCCTTTTACTTCAACAAGATAATACCAGTGGAGTACTTAATGGCCTGTTCCACCTTTGACAAGTTTAGTTCAGTACTTCATTAGGTTTGCCAGAAGCAAGCCCTACCCAACTAGCAGTTTACTAGCGGGATGATTTTTTGTTTGTAGCTAATGGATCTAAGGGCACCAGTACAAGTTTAGCAATGTTTGAGCAGATACATCAGGAGTTAGGGGGTCCCCTTGTCCAAACCCAAGAAGGAGGATGACCATTCAAAATTCTTGGGATTCCTGGGATTGGAGATTAATGTAACCTCGTCCCACTTTTCATCTTCCAGTTACCAAGCTGAATAAATTAAGAGGCCACATTGACAGCTTTTTAAATGTGAAGAAGGTTAGAGTTTGTCATCTCATGCAACTACTGGGCTTGCTTAATTTTGCTTTTGAGGAGGTAGTGCTGGGTAGGAAATTTATTCAGGGTTTGGCTAATCTGTTAAACAGGGTTAGAGAAAAACACCATTGGGTGAATGTTATGCATTGAATAAAAGAGGGCCTGTGGATATGGTACCGCTTTTTTGTCGAATTACAGTGGCATCATTTATTGGCAAAAGGACTGAGTTTATGCATTTGAATTAAGGCTGTTCATTAGTGTGACTGGATGATTTAGCATGAGGCCTATTTTCAGGGCAAGTGATTTTCATCACCTTGGCCAGACTCTTGGAGCTCCCAGGTACTAAGCGATATTACTTTTCTGCAACGTATGCCTATTTGGGTGGCCATGGTCATGTGGCAAGACCAATTGTAAAATTATAGGTTAGTGTTCCATTGTGACAATATGGTCATGGTACATGTGCTGAATAGGAGAACCTCCAAATCCATGACAGTGTAATCTTTAGTTAAGCTGCTCATACTTTGCAACTAAGCTTATCTTTTAGAGCTTTAAACACCCTAGGCAAACCAATAACTTAGCAATTGTTTTTCTCATTTTCCGATCAAGAAGTTCAGGTTTCTGAGAATGGAAGTTCAGGAAGTTCCTAATGCCATCTGAGCATCCATATGGCTGATTAGCAAAGCAAAACCTTTTAGTTTGACAGTTCTGGTTTGCTAGTACTGATGATGTATGGGGAGTCATTTCCAGAATTTTTACTATTTACTAAAAAACTGCGGTGGTGCTGCTGCGGTAGCAGTGTCGCCTCACATCAAGATGTTGTGCCATTCGATTCTCAGCAAGAGCATCTTCTGTGTGGAGACATGTGTGAATGGGCGTACCTTCATTGAAGTTGTGCGTCAGGGCTGGCAAACTCAACACGTAAAAAATCTACTGCTAATCATTAGCGGACCGGAGTTCCGCTGTGGCGACCCCTAACCGGGAAAAGCCGAAAGACACAAACAAACAAACTGGCAGCACTTGAGTCACTTACTTACATAGGTCCCCTTTGCTTATTTGCCTGTTAGTGGTCTCAAGGTGTTTCCACAAGCTGGCAGTTAAAGCACTTTAAATTCACCTTTCGTTTCTCATGTTTTGGTCTAAAGTGGTGGACATATCAGATTTCACTAAAGTTTGGCTGGTTTCTAAAAAAAAATGGTTTGGGCTAGGACAGAGTATAGGGCCAGTCATTTGGTAGTAGTAGGTGTCCTGTTGAAAAGTGTTTGTTATACAACTTTATTATAGCTAATTACAAATCAGTGCCAAATTATCTGATCTATACCAATTATGCAACCCTCATAACCTGGATGTATTAAGGAGCCTTTCAGTTGGCTGAATTGCTTCTCATGCTCACTATGGTGGTTGTTTACATCTTGGGCCATTCCTTTTCCATTTGGCTTTGACACTCAAAGACTGATCTGTTTTACAGGGGTAGGTTAGTTAAGTGGAGAAAAGTATAGGTTGACTGGACATTTTATTTATGACCATCAATCTCAGATGTTATTTTAACAGTCATGGAGCAAAAAAAAAAAAACACTGATTTTGGAGCACTGAATTAGATTAAAACTTCATTTTCTGTAATAAATTGCATTTAAGGGTCCTAGAAAAATTCTTGGGAAGTCTAACCAATTGTCTTTAAATTCATTTTCCACACTTTTGCTCAGAATAAAATGTTTCTAAACATCATTAGCTTAATAGAAAGTAATATTTTGGTCCTTAGGCCTTATGACTGGAACACATGAGATCTTTGTTTAAAACTTGCCAACAGATATTTTTGTTACTTCCAAGAAAAAAACTTCCATAAGCATGTACAGGAAATAGTTTAGATCCAGTCATAAGCAGAATTATATTTTGCAAGCTACACTTAAATGCACATTTGTGTTTATTTTATAGCTGTTTGGCCATATTACAAGAATAATGTTTACTGTGATGAGGGAAGTGGCACAAAGCTTTAAATCATGCAACAATTAGGTCTCATTGCACAACTGGGTAAAAGTTAATGCCAGATAAATGACTTACTATCAAGTCTTACTGCTGAGTCAATTTATCAGCAAATTAAACTTTGTTTTAAAACATCCCATCCACTGGAAAAAAATATGGCAATATTTTATCTGCACAAAGGCATTTTTATTTTTCAGTGTTAAGAAGCCTCCAGTGTGTGAGTTGTTTTACAGAAAATGTTTTTGCAGTGTGAACAACTACATGTCTTATTACTAAGAAGTGTGAGATACAACCAGAACATGCCTGAGTTAAATAAGGATATAACAAAAATACAGAGGTGTAATTTTGAATGCAGCACAGTTTGTTTTCGGAGGTAATTAAAAGCATTCTATATGTATCTCAGATATTTCTGAATCAATCCACAAATGGAGGTATGTTACATATATTGATCAGTAAGTACAATTAGCATATATCTCTTATCTGGAAAACTTGCCTGTGATTAATTTGTCTCTAATGGGTCATGCTTGATAATGATCTAAAGAATGAGCTTAGTAAACAAAATATAAATAACTAAATATAAATAACTAACTAAATAAATAAAACAAAAAATGAACTACATTCTGTCAGAAAAAAATTAGCTGCAAATCGTCAGGTAAGGAGATTATATCATCTACTATAAGCAGATGCAGCTTTTTGCTATTTTTTCCCCCTAGGATTCATAAGCAGAATCAGAAAATCAGACAGAACATGGCTTTGTAGAAGTAAAGCAGTACTGTCACAACCTGTTACGCATATGAAAAAAATGACAATGTAAATGATTATTTTATATTTTATCTGTTGCACAGATAACTTAACATTTCCAGTCTAGTTTAAAAAGAGATGCTACAAAAATGTTCTTCCTCCAGGCAAGCAAATACATTTTCTTCTGTTCAGCTTGGTAGCTGCATTTGAAGTAGATGGAAGTAGACCCAATACTATTTTTTATATGAACTAGTACAGCATGCAGACAAGTAATGTAAGCTTTGTGTCTATGTGATTAGGAACCGTGCAAGTCTTGTGTTGTGTGAATATAAGATTTGGTTTTCTTTCCACACAACTTTAAGTTAGTTTATACTGAACATAAAATGCTTTCTGAAAGATGTTAGGGGGTCCTTAATATAGTTATCATTATTTGGAATCTAAATCTGCATCACAATTTTGTCACAAGCTCAATTTAATATCAAGAGAATCCTTGAAAATAAAAGCTGTTCTGTGTGTTATAAAATTATAGCCAGGACAGATGGTCACATCCTGTCACTGGAAATAAAAATAATGCTATAAGTGCATAACTCCAATGGGGAAATTGAGTACTATAATAAAGTAGACTTCCACTTTCAGCAATGAAACTCAATGACTGTTGAGGACTTTAGGGTTTAGAAAATTGAAAAATGAAACCTTTGGTTTTTTCTGCTGTTTGATGATGTGTTGCAAGTCCCTTTATGGACTGAGGCTAGCATCCTAATAGTAACAAGCTTGCAGTGAATAGAACCCACAGAGGATAAGCTAGTAAATCTTGCAATAAAAGTGGTGTGATTTACAGTAAATTCCAGAGGGCTGACAGCACAGAAACTGAGGGCATAAACACTTCTTTCATGCCTAGGCCTTCAGTCAGCCCAGTCTGCTGTGAACTATAATCGTGCAGCGAGGCATACTGCTTACCAGAGCTGACTTTGATAAATAACTAGGAAGTCCCACTGTTGGCTTAAAACTAGAAGTTGTTCAGTTGCAATTCTGCATTTGTCCTGCTTTAATGGGTATGGAAGTGGCTTTAGCTGTAATCTGTCAGTGATTGATTAGGTCTTACCAAATCCCATACCGTTCACTTTGCGGCTCCCTGTTTGCCACAGTTTTAGATTTACAACAACATCATCTTGGATGTGACTGCTCTGGTTATTACAAAAGTAAACACACTTAATTTCACTCAGCAGATTACCTCAGAAATAGCATGATAAAGTAGTGCTTGCACATGTGCCAATAGTAGGTATGACTTTAAGCAACAGAAAAATCCAGTAACTGAAATGATGTTTCGCTGAAACACTCTAGATTTCAGCTTAGGATATTTTAATCATAGCACAATAATTGCAACTATTTTTTGTTTTTTTATGTCATAGCTATATAGAATAATAAACTTGTCTTGATTCAAGTATTTTAACATGATGACTTTTAACTTCTGTAGTGGTTTGTGTATGCGTGAGTGTGTGTGTGTGTGTGTGTGTGTGTGTGTGTGTGTGTGTGTGTGTGTGTGTGTGTGTGTGTGTTAGTTACCCCATTTTCATATCTTTATAATTGATTTCTCAAGGGTACTGAGGAAATCAGCAGTATTTTGGTTAGAATCACTCTTAGGAAGTTTTTTTTTCTGTTTTCTGGACCTATATACATTGACTATTGAAGTGCTTTTAGATTTTTCCAGGACCTCACACTATTAGACCATTGTAAGCATGTATGTGCATTAAGAAAAGAGCTGAAATTGCCAAATGGGGATGTACTTTTTAAAATGAATACCATTCCTTTAAACTGGGTGTCATATAGAATAAGGCAACTTGCTCAGCTGTTTGACCCTATACAGCACTCATGTTAGCATTAGCACGATTAGTCTGACAATGAGGCATTCAGGCATTCAAATAAATTGCCTCTCTCTTAACATGGCTGAATATAGAGCTTGATAGGAACAGCAAATATGGAACTGTAGCGTTAAAAAAGCAATATAAAATCAATGGACATCCTCTTTATACTGTCTTATATAACCTTTTCGTCAGCACTTAATAACCTTCAGCTTCTTCCATTTTTCAAATTCCTTTGTGTTACAATTTGATTGAGTATATCTCAGCATGATGCAGTGCGGTATAATGTACAGTTATCTGCAGTTCCAGAAGTCTATCTTAGAAATCAGTCATCTTTTTTGATAAGTAATTGCTGACATCACAGCACATTTTAGCCATGTAGCATGCTTTCTTACTTTTTTAATGCAGTTGCAACTTAAAGTGGCTACTTTCCTAATAGTATTCTAATGTATCAGACATGTAAAGGCCTGTATTCTGTGCGATCACAAATGTGTGTGTGTGTGTGTGTGTGTGTGTGTGTGTGTGTGTGTGTGTGTGTGTGTGTGTGTGTGTGAGCGTACATGTGTGCTTGTCTGTGTGTGTTTGTGTGTATCTGTGTGTGCGTGCTCAGGCTTACCTGCCTATCCTCTGCACAGGATTTATAATTGTAAAATAATTTCAGTTCTTTTCTCAGAAGGTTTCAGAAGTAGAACATGGATTATTGTCTTCAAGAATAAGTTCTAAGTGACTTTGTGCAAACTCAGGATGTGAGAATTATCATCAACATGGTGCCTAAAATATAATCAATATGTGAGCTAAACAGTGTTAATGTACCTTCTGCTACTAATTCCCTTCCTTGTATAATCTATCATCACCTGAGAAGAGCTTCCGCTCACATAGGTGGTCTACAAAAAAATCTGTCATTGTTGGATTGCTTCTGGTGTAATTTTATATGGACAGATAACTGCACTGATTACATTTTAGTGATGTGACTGTCCCAAGTTCTAGCCTAGACCAGGTGTGCAGTATTTATAATGAAGCCTTTATCTTGCTGGTTATGCTGTTTAAACTTTTTTTTTGAAAGCAAAATTTTATTATTTCCTATATTCGTTACTTCCATTGTCTGGTTGCCACATATCAAATTATATTGCTTTTATTTATATCCATTAGAATTCTATCCACGAGGTAGATGTCTACAAAAGAAATGGAAGCAAATGTTAGGTTAAGAAGGAAATTACATTTTTGTAATAGTAGCATTTTATTTTTATAATATAGCTGTCATTTTTTTTATTTGCTAAGTTGGTAAGCCCACTGATTATGGGGCCCTATTCAAGGGGTTATTCAGCTGCATTGCCTGATGAAGGTTTTTGCTCACAGTGTCACAATTTGCAAGTGGATGGTGAGAGAAGCAGACACTGGACTACAATATGACGCTTGTTAGTAGTTTACAGCTAAACTACCAGGTGTTCGTTAGTTTAGTGTTAGTTAATTGTTAGTCTTGTATATCGTTTCTAGACAGCTAATACTGAGCTTTCGCTTTGTGTCCTGGTTGGCAGTCCTAATGCTGGATTAACTACTTTTGCACGAGAGTTATTAACTATTCACAATTTAATTGCAATAAGGCACTATTATAACAGCAGTGCCATTACACAAAGGCAGCCTCATGACAGATCTCCATCCAAAGTATCATCTTTAAAGTTGTCTTACAAATAATTGGTGAGCTGATAAACAATAAGTGACTTACAAACCCTGGAACCAAACTGATTTGGATTTCTGAAAGGTAGCCAGTACATACTATGTTTAGATGATTTCTTCAAAAGGGTCACTGAAGCCCTGGCTGAGGGTGTGACAGTTCATAGTACTTACCTTGACCTCACAAAAGTGTTTAATGTATTCCATATGTTAGTATCATAAATAAATCCTCCCCGTCCAACATATACACACATGATTCCAGTAGATAGTTGATTAGATCTCCAGTGGAATCCACACTATGTTGGTAAGAATATGCATCTCTAGCCACAAAAATGTCACTAGTGGGATTTCATGGGTCTTTGTCCTTGGCCCTCTGATGGTAAAGCTCTGCTTTTAAGAAGTAAAGGCAAATTTCAATGGATTTTGGCTAACTAAGTCTGCTGATGACTGTGAACGGATTAGAATAGTTACATCCCCAGAAGGGCATAGATCAGCCAAAGCCTGCTATGTCAGTCATGGGTGATGGGTCCACTTTAAATATAAAAATTGCAATACATTTACCTTTAGAAGAGATATTATCCATCTTTTTACCATGTGGTAGGAGGTTGGCATAACAGTTAAGATGTTTACCTTACAGACACAAGGTGCAGGGTTTGATTCTCACATGGGGTAATTGTTTAGGCCTAAAATGGCCCACACGAGCAGTTAGCCTAGTACTAAGCTACGAACCTAATTTATGTTACTGGTACCCTTCTCAAAACAGATAGTTATCTGTTACTTGTGCACCCATGTTTAAGAGTCTTTTTACTAAAATGTTTTGATTTTGGTTAGGTAGTCCTACCTTGCTCAGCTGTTCTCTAGCGGTATTTTGTCTACATCACATGCCATCTTTATTCCTTTGTTCTCAGTCTTTATTATGCCTAGCTTTGATTACAATGGTTACCTTGGAAAGTATCTTACAAAATACCTTGACCAACTTAAACAATCCCAAAGGTTTCTAATGAGGAAGATTTCTAGACTACACAATCTAAAACTTTTCCCTCTACTCTGTCTTAGTCAGAGGTGCTGACTGTGTATTTTTGGGGAACTCAAAGTCCCTACACTTTTTAACCTGCTCCCCCTTCATGCATGGTCTAACACTTACGTTAAACACTTCACCTACAAGATCAACACCTGCTGGTGTGATATATTTGTAAACCACAACATTCTATGCCCCTGGAGGAAACTTTTTTTGTATGTCAGATAACGTGAAAATGTTTCTGCTATAAAAGACAGACATGAAAATCCGAAGGGGCAATCATAAATTCATGCCTGGGGAATGAGAAAATGACATTCTTTCCAGGGTTCAATACTATCAAGGGGTGATCTTTGCTGAGCTTCATGATAGCACTTCATCCATAAGTTTAATGTGAATTGATGAACCTAAATGACACGTTGCTTTTGTGAAAATGGTGGATTTAAGCATTTCATATTTTCCATGAGACTCGATGAATTTAATGCTGTTTTTTACAGGGGGATACTCATAGATTCATAGATTCATAGATTAGTACTAGGCTAACTGCCCTTGCAAGCCATTTTAAGCCTAGCCAAGTATCCCCTGCACTGAGTTTGGGAATGGTGTTTTTTCCTTCAAAAAATTATATTATTTGGTGCTTAATTTCAACAAAATCTAATTGTGCTTGAACAAATTGGCATATAGCTAAAAGTACTTAGATAAATCATATTAAAATTGTAGTGCTTCAATTGCAGCATTCCATCAAAAAAGTGATGCTTTACTGCTAATGTTTTCTTTATTGTATGACTGACTTTATTCCTAAGACTATTTTTGGTAGTTTATGTAGTATAGTGCTATAGCTGGGGCATGCTGGGATTTACACACAGGAATTCCTTTGCTGAAATAATTAGATGCAGGCTGATTTGTGCTTCTTTATATATGTAATGATGTTTGTTTTTGTAACTCATACCCATTTCCTAGTTCCAAAGGTTTCATCCTTCAGAGGAGACATTAAACTGAGGTCCCAACTGCTGAAGGTGGTGGCCACCCAGGTGGATGTAAAAGATCCCACTGTACATATTGAAAAGAATAGGGGTCCTTCATTTAACACAATACTAAAACATTATTTACTTATTTACATATTTACAAGCACATATATACATACGCATTTCTATTTTTTTACTATCTATCATTTTTCATATAACATCTGCATTGTTATTAGGTTCATAGGTTCATAGGTAGGTACTAGGCTATCTGCCCGAGGGCATTTATAAGCCTAGCCAGAGTGTGTCAGCTTTCGCTACCCCATTGATTAATTAACTGATCCTCTGTCAAGCAGAGCAAATGAAGCAATCCCAGGGGTATATTTTCTGTTACCCATAACTGACCCCCACTCCTTCTTCTACAAACATACCACCAGATTCACTATGCTAAAATCTCTGTGCAGGAGCAGTATAGCCACTCCTGCATGGAATACGGCTGCCAAGTGATCCAGGAATGTGCAGTTTTGATGTGCACGAGCAAGCCGACACTGTTCCTGCAAGGAAACCTGTGCGGGATGTTAATTACCTCATTTGCTGGTGAAAACCATGCAAATGAGGTAAAATAGTGATCCAGGAAGCAGGTAGGTAACCATGCAGCAACAGTGTAAGCTGCAGAAATGTATTCGGCTATGAGCCGAATAAATTTCTGCAAAAATGAAAACGGAGCCATGACAGCTGCAGTAAATGTACATACCCTAATCTGTAGGCATGCCAATGGCCAAATATATGTCCATTTGCATGTTAAAGTGTTTAATATTTATAAAATTAAAAGTTTATTATATTTTGGCCTATCTCGGCCATTTAAGCATAGGGAAGTGCAGCACAAACGGGATTGTGGGGAAAATAAACAAATAAATGTGAAAAGTCTAATTTTTTGCAACATATCTGCCAAAATCAATTTCTTGTTAAAGACATCATTCAGTCATTCATTCCAAATAACCCATATTACATAAAATAAATTCTTATATGCCTTTCTCATATATTCTTCTTCTTGTTCTTATAATATCCATACAATCATCGTCATATCAATATTGTTTATGTTATTAATAGGCACAAAAAAAGTCTTCATCAGAACTTTTTCCAAAGTTTCAACACTTTTACATTTCAAAAAACATGCTCTGATGTCTCTTCCTTCCCACAAACTAAACACACTCTTTCAACTTTCTTTCTATATGGCACGTTCCCCTTTATTGGTAACTTATTTATCACTCCTCTCCATAGGAATTCCTGACACATCCTGGTGTACCACTTCTCAAACTCTTTTCTTCTAGTAAATTTTCCATCTACTTAAACAATAATCCCAGGATTCAGCAAGCTCTGCATGTGTGCACAAATAGTGCAGGAGCTCCTGGAAGCAATATGGCCGCCGAGAGATCCAGGAACAAGCTCCAGGGACGTGCAAGAGCGCTCCTGCACTACTCCTGCACGGACACAGCTCCTGCATGCAAATTATCCCATTTGCAGGTGAAAACCATGTAAATGAGGTGAATTTGCCATCCAGGAAGAGGACTAGTGTAATCTGCAGAAATGTACTCGGTTAATAACAGAGTACATTTCTGCAAACTACAAAACTGAGCCATGACCGCTCTGAATAAAGGGTGTATTTGATATGTAAAGCATGCCGATGGCCAAATATATGGCCATTGGCATGGAAAAGAGTTGCAAAAATAAAAAAAAAAAAAACTTTTTTTTTTGGCTGATTTCGGCTGTTTAAGCATAGGGTAGCGGTGCACAAATGGGACCAGCCCGAAAATAAAAAAAAAAAAACCTTGAAAAAAGCATTCTATCTAAAATCACAATTTTGCCATTATACTCAATGGCAGGCAAAAGACAACATGGCTAGTGAATAGTGGTTGCTAAGGGGGAAGGCTGTGTCAGACTTGTAACTAGGCATTAGCAAGCAATCCTATGCAAATGAGGGGAATGATACAGAAGTAATTTTATTGGAGCCCTGTGGCTCGGGTTTGCCCTTAGGTTAGCAGAGCTAAACAAGGGGATGTGTCTGAAGCTGACAAGCACCCTTTAACATTGCTTAAGCAGATGTGCGCACCACTCACCATGTTTTAAAAGGAAAAAAAAAAAGTAAACCAGGAAATAGCAGCTCCATGCACATCTGAGCACTGTGTTTGTGCAGCACGCCCCTGAGCTTAAAAGGGAAGGCAATGGGAAGGGAAAACAGCAGTAGGAAGGTAATCAAGGAGAACTAGCATAGCTGGCAGGTGAAATGTATCAGAATCAGCCAATTACACAGGCAGCAGCCCAGCCCAGCACACAACTATAAACTATGCAAACCCCTTTCCCTCTGTTTTTTCCCACAAACTCTACACCACCGGTGTACACAAGTGGGGAAATTTTACCAAACAAAAGCAACAAAATGATAGGGGCTGCTTTTGCCCTAATAAATCAACAAGTAGAAGAGGCTGAAAGTAGTGAGGATGAGAATGCTGCCAACCAACTCACAGTGAGGAGAAGGAGAAGAGTGTACAGACCCAGGGTAACCTACCAGGGGCTACATGAGCTGGAGATAGTGGAGCACTATAGGGTGGACAGGGACATCCTACAGCAAATTGTTGAGCTGTGTTGTCCACGTCTCACACACTGAGCCAACAGAGGGGAACCCATCACAATGGATACCAAGGTATGTGTTGGCCTAAGAATACTAGCCACAGGTACCTTCCAAAGGCCAACTGGGGATATCATGGGGATCTCACAGGCATCAGCATCCAGGGTACTCCACCAGTTCCTGGATGCCATGTCAGCACATGCCGGTGAGCACGTATATTTCTACAATAGCAGTGAGGCATTGACCAGCTATGTGTGTCTCTTCCACCAAATAGCAGAATACCCTGAGGTAGTGGGTGCTATAGACTGCATGCACATATGCATCAAAGTACCACCTGGTGAGTGGAGTAGGGTCTACATCAACTGCAAGGGATTTTCCTTCATCAACTGCCAGGTTGTGTGCGATGCCCAGGGCATTATAATGAATGTGAGAAGACTTCCCTGGAAGCTATCACGACTCCCACATCTAGCATATGATGCAGCTGTACCAGAGATTTGCCAGTGGGGACATCCCTTATGGCCACCTAGTGGGGGATGCTCATTACACACTGGAGCCGTGGCTGATGACACCCATCAGAAATGCACACACACCTGAACAAGAACTCCATAATGAGGCACACGCACAGAAAAGAATCATAATAGAGCATGTGTTTGGGATGCTCAAGTCACGGTTCCAGTGCCTGGACATATCCGGTGGAGCCTCGCAGTACTCACCAGCTACATGTACCCAAATTGTCATGATATGTGCCATGCTACACAATATGATCCTGTGGAAACAGCTGCAGCAAGAACAGCATAGGGCAGGGCCACACAGCCCCCCCACCATTGCCAAGGCCTGCACAGGCACAGCTTGACTCGGAGGAGGAACAACCTGAGCCTGACTCAGGAGTCAGAAGGAGGTGTGGCCAGTATGCCCAGGCCATGGCAAAGAGGCAACGCATAGCACATACACTGACATGGTAGGAACCCAGGGAATGACACCTCTCTCGGACTCACACATACAGTAAAAGGGATGCCAAACATGACACTACCAATGCTTAACCATGTATAGGGAGTGTACTATGTGCATCTGACATAGCCCTCCAGCACCATCCTCAATACTGGCACAGCCACAAGGTTAGTCACTCTCCCTATCAACTGCCGAATGGAGTAGTATGTTTAGTTCCTTGTATCTATGGTATGGATGTGAGCATGCAAGGGAATCGGGGTGGCTGAATGTGATGCCGGCAGATAGTAGACACCTATAGTGGCAGCATGAAATCATTAACAAATACTGGTGTCACCACAGTAGCCAGTAGGAGACAAGGTGACAAAACTCAATGTGGTGGGCCAAATGTGTGTCCATATGATACACACATGCCAGTCAGGAAGGCTCACATACCCAACAACATTCTCAGCCAGCAGGACAGCCATAGACAAAGACAAACACAAAGAAAGGCTGTGTTAAGGCCTCTGATTGATGGTTATGGAGAACATCCCCCCTCCAGACCAACACAGACAGACTACAACAGGTCAGGCAGTGGGATGTTAGTTCTGAAGAGTAAAAAGTCTGAAACTGAAATGTAGGTCAGTCAAACCTAAGAAATGTAGTACACCGATATGCCTCTAGTCAGCATGATAGGTCAGAATACAGAATGAAATGGAGTACCTGAAATACCAGTACAGTCATAGCAAATGTATACAAGTGTCAGGTGTGCCCTCCCTCACAATCCTATGTAGAAATGTAGTAACATGCATGTGTAGGTATAATAACAGTGGAGCACAGATTACCTGAGCCGGCCAAAGTAGCAGGATAGATTGTAGCATGTGTACAATATGCAGGGCTGCATGTGTTATGTTCGTGTGTGTTGTATATTGTGTGAGAGTGGTCAGTATGTAGGCATGGTGAGGTTTGTCCTGGTGGCCATTGGCCAGTACTGCCGATGACTGGGCCAAGTTCTTACAACTGCAGTGCCAAACAAAATGCATCCCAGCAAAACACATTCCAGTAGTAAGCCATAGCAAATGTTTGGATGTAATATCTGTCACCATCTGAAAGATGGATATGGCATGAATGTGGGCCCAGACATACAAACAGTACACAGGTGGAAGTACCTCAGACAGATAGTGTATAATATGTTACTGTCAAATGGACACACCTTTGGAATTGTACATACAGGTTAGCAGCACATTAGTTGGGTTTGTAGAATGGAATACCGATGTCGTCTGACCAAACACTAGCAAACCACAAAGGTCACAAGTATGAAGTATTGAGAAACTGCTGATGTCCCTGCACAAGACAGCATAAGTGGAATGCCCCATGCATATCTGTGAGTCAGATGCAAGTAGTGTCCATAGCACACATGCACCCAGCTCACCCCACCATCACCCACAGGTACATCACAGGTCTTATCCCTGCTGTTGGGAATGAGTACAATATGACCCCAACCTCTGTATGGCAATAGCCAAAGAAAGCAACATACAGAAGAGGTGTCCTATGCAGGTGTGTCCCTAGCTGTAAGCAGCACCCTGCTAGCATCCACACAACTGGATCAATAATGACAGGAAGTATTTGCATTAACACCTTGCACAACTACCCTGTCACCCCCGGGGAATATAGTGTCTTGCAGTCTGGGACTGTAGGACTGACACAGTGCAACGGCCTGCATCACTACCAAATGCCCTACATTCCACCGCCAAAGGCCTGTGTCTCAACAGTACTGCCAATGTATGTTATGTCATGAACTCCAGAATAATATAACACAATCCACAGAACCCAAATGCAAGGCCATGTGGACAAATCCCAGTAACATGTCCACCATATCCTACTGCATGAACTGTGGACCAACATTAAATTACTGCTGGGATGAGGTGATAACTATAGGAAACTTATCAGATAATGTTTGTGTAATGTTTGGAATAGGATAGAATAATATGTGGGTAGGAGCATGGATGGCATGGAGTGTGTGACGTCTGAAACTCAGCCGTGGGCACATATTATCCCTGCCTGCAAACACAGGAATGGGTGGCTACAAACCTGCTTGTAAACAACGATGTGAAGGGGTAATGTCCAGAATTATGTCCCCTGCCTCTGGGTAACCTGTGTGAATCTGTACAGCTGTGAGGTATGGCCACAGAAGGATATGGCCATACTGTCACGTTGATGGATGTACAAGCATGGGATCCTCAGCCACCACTGTACCAAGGTGCTGAACCATTTACACAGACCCATCAGCAAGTGTCTGCAGCTTCCCCTCCAGAATGGCATGATTGTGCAAGAATTATGAGAAACAGGTTGCTAGCTGTAGGTGTAGAACACAAAAGCCTGCACTGGAGTACACCCTATCTGGAATGGATTCATGCATTCAATACAGAAGGTCATACTGGGCATGCTCCCACACTTAAAGAAATGAAGCCCATGTTTGGCAACAACAGTGGACTATACATATCTGACAGTCACAGATGTTTGTGCACACCCTCCTCATTACAAACCAGTCGTGCTTTGCACACACATTAGATAGGAATACACACATATATCCAAGGACAACACACTATAATAGGCCAAAGTTACAAATACATGGATGTGTAGAAGAGAGTGACAGACAGTGACAAAGAGCCTCCCATCATGAGGCCTGTCCCACCCAGCACACATCCAATTGGTTAAAACCACATGATGTGCAAATGTCAATCACCATAGACACGTGCCTCTGGTATCCCTCAGCACTATAGAGTCTGTGGTGCTTGTGATAACTGTGTAACATGACTGTACAAGTCAGTAGTCACCTAGAAGTTGTATACACATACCTGTGAAATACAAACCTGTGTGTGCCTGAGTGTTGTGTGTCTGCTTTCAGATGAATGGGTTATGGCCCATGCACACACACACTGCACTCTCTATTGCCCTATTATGGCAAGCCTGCTGATGTCTTCACCTTGAAATACACCTTTGGGGAAAGAGTAGCGCTATAATCTCTGTGGGGCATGCTATAAATGTGTAATGCTATAGTGTGATGTACTAGTTAGGTGGAAGTTCTAATCCCAGACATGGCAACTGTAAAACTTTGTGTGTGTGTGTCTGTGTGTGAGTGAGTGAGTGAGTGAGTGAGTGAGTGAGTGAGTGAGTGAGTGAGTGAGTGAGTGAGTGAGTGTGTGTGTGTGTGTGTCTGTATAGGGATCAATGCTTTTGAGGCTGTTCACAGTCACTACAACTTCCACTGCCCTACTTTGGCAAGCCTGCCGATGTCATTCACTTAGAAATATACCTTTGGGGAAAGAGTAGCACAGTAATCTCCATGGCATGTGCTATAATGGCATAATGGTGTAGTGTGATGTACTAGTTAGGTAGGCGTTCTAATCCCAGATGTGGCAACTGTGAGATTTGGTGTGTGTGTGTGTGTGTTTGTCATACATATCCTGTGTGGAGGTAGCTGTGAGTGTGTAATAACAGGAGTCATTGTGGAGCAGGTTTTGCAAATTTCTTATATGGTGGGCCTATTATATGTCACAATGTCCACCTTACAAGGATAACAGATGTCAAACAGCAGAGAGGCTGGGGTAGACAATCCATATGCCTACATGTGACATCATGGCTTGGGGAACAATATAGGCAACCTTTGTATTACCCAGAGAGCACTATCCACCCATGTCTCACAAACACACTTAGCTAGGCAACAGCCACAATGTTGGTAGTTCCCTGCATATTCCCCACAGATAGTAACCATGGTGTGATTGCAGTGGACTACAGAGGACATGGCACCCTGTCCCATACCTACAATAGGCAAATCATTGCATACAGTGCTCCTTCGCTATGTTCCCCACTGGACACCTGCAACAACTGTAGAGCCAGCAAATGTAACCCACAAAGGACATACCATGCCTTGTATGGACAGATGCCACTGACACCAGGGAATATCTGTATCATGCTGTCAATGTAGGTGCAGGTTCAACCTGCTGTCCATTACGAGTTCTCACCATGAGGTCAGGAACGGCACATCTGATGATAAAAATCTGTCTACACAACATGCCCCAGACACCCCAGGTACACTTCCACATGTCACAGAACATGCATGTGGGATGTGTGCACATCCCAGACACTATCCATATTATGGAATATAGAACAAATACATGGAAAGCATTGCACAGCACTGGCCCCCACAATAGTACCCAGATGACTGCATGGTGAATACAATACCCACCTGTGTGGGCCAATCCAGACACTACACCCATAAGCCACACAGCAAACCATTGTTATGTGGCCTGATGTCAAGGTATACCCTTTATCTAACCTTGTACAGCCTTCTGGCACAGTCAACCACTACACACCTGTGAAGCAATGCACCCATGCATGTCAGTACTGGCAACCTGTGTCGTATGTGTGTGTGGAGTATAATGATTTTGACCCCATTCACACTCACTACACCTCCCACTGGCCTACTGAACCATGTCTTCTGATGTCAGACACCTTGACATACCCTTTGCCCATATATCATCCTGATAACCCCTGTGGTGCATGTGATACCTCTGTATTACTGTATTGTGGCAAACTAGCTAGGTAGGAAGTCTATTCCTGACCCTGCCAACTGTGATAATGTATCTGAGTCCCTGCAAGAGTGTGGCTGTGTCAACCGTGACACCTGTTTTTGTGGACAGGCACGTCTACTACACCTACCTTATCCCTCCTTTATCACTGTTGCTGATGTCACTCACTATCAAATATACCTTTGGAGAGCTCCCCAGCATGTAAGCTCTGTGGCACATGCAATAACTGCATAGACATGTAATAGCAATAAATAGGGAGGGGTTTGAAACCCTGTACTGGTAAGTGTGTAACACAAACATGCTTAGGTTTTACTCTCCCACTCCCTCCCTGTCTTACTTTGTCTCTGTCTGTCTCTCTCATTCCCTCTCTGGTGGATGTGGAGAAGTACACCTGCTTTGCTTGGGCAGAAGCTTGTGTTTTGTAAGTGATGCTCATGTTCAGGTGATGGCCTCTGCACAAATTGCAGTCCCCCACTAGCTGCTTGCACGTGGAACAGCTGTGGTAACATTCCCACAGCCAATTGCATGGAAACACACTCCTATAACTAGGAACATCATGTGGGTGTTTGCCCTTTGGATTCACTATGAGCAGGACTTCATATTTGTGTTTGGCAAACAGCATCACAGATGGTAGTGGGATATACCTCTAACAACATACACTGTGGAGACAGGCCAACAAACAGGCAGGGGGATGTTCCAGATATGACTACAGAATGTAAGTGTTGCTCTTCTGCATTTGGAGTAATATTGGTTTAACAGGGTTTGTGTGGATATGTCTGGTCTACATGACTTAATACCCATCATGACAGTGTTATGTGTTTGAGTAAATTCCCACCTATAGGGTTATCTGCAGAATGGCCAGTGTTTGGAGTCTTATGTGTCTTGTGTTACTCACAGATTACCTGTCTTAGAACTTCAGAAGCATATTCTTAGGATTGCAGTCAGTACATGGTGACAGCCATGAGAGTTACTGACTTCATATCCCTCATGGGACATATATCACAACAAACCCTGTTACAACAGTAAGTGTATGAGGTTATCACAGCAACATGTCAATACTGGCCCTTTGTTTGTGCCTCCAGCCACAAGTCTGTCTACCTTTGAACATATGTCATGCAGTAAGAGGTGGATATGTTCTGTACACCATTATTTACTGACATCATACCTGATAACAGGCCAGTGAGATAGACTGCTAGACATGTTATGTA
>NC_056737.1:1217410998-1217413498 GCF_019279795.1 Protopterus annectens | reverse complement strand
TGGTTGCTAAATCAGGTGATACGAGTGTACAGTTGTTAGATGTGACTGAGAAATCTATTGGGGTGGACTTATGGGTAGGAGTAAAGAGCAGGAGCTTTGTTTTTTTTTTTTTTGGGTTCAATAGGAGGCAACGTTGAAGAAACCAAGATTCTATGTTAAAAACTTTTTGAGTTATGGATTGCAGTTCAGGTGAGGAATTGGCTGAGCATATAATTATAGAATCATCAGCATATTGTATGCAGGTAGCCTGAGGGAATGCTAAGTGAAGTTCATTAATGAAAATTAAGAATAGAAGAGGGCCTAAAATGGAGCCCTGAGGGACACCTAAGGTGACAGGCAGGTGAGAAGATAGGTTATTCTCCCAGAGCACAGCTTGCTGCTTATTACTGAGGTAGGAACTGAACCATTTTACAGTCTGAGCATTAAGAGAGAGTGATTTGAGAATATTTATAAGCAGCTGGTGGTTTACCATGTCAAAAGCTTTGGAAAGATCAATAAAGAGTGCTGAAGAGAGGATGTTGCTATTTCTGCTTTTGTTAATGGAGTTAGAGAAGGATAAGAGGACAGTATTCGTACTATGGAATGACCTAAAGCCATGATGACACTCAGCAAGTATATTGTTTTGAATTAAATGGTTTAGTAGCTGTCTATAAATGCGTTTTTCCATTATTTTTGCTAAGGGGGATAGTATAGCTATAGGACGATAGTTAGAATGTTCATTAGAGTTCCCACCTTTGTGTAGGGGGATAATGTGAGAGATTTTCCAGATTGCTGGAATTGTTCCCTCATTTATGGTTCTGTTTATGAGGATGGATATTGGATAGGCTACAGTTTTGCTGCTTTCTGCAGATAGCTGGTCAGCTGATGGAGTACAAGGTTTTAGTTTTTGGATGAGCTTGCAGATGAAGTGTGTTGGGATGGGTTGCAGTTGAACTGTAGAGAGAGAGCTAGTAATGGAGGTAGGAAGGCTTGAGCTGTCAGGTGAGAGTTGATTTGCTAGACTTTGAATGGTTTCTATGCAGAAGATATTGAAGGCATTAGCAGTTTGCTTTGGGTTTTCATGGTTACTACCTAGTGGGGTTGGTATGCAAGTTTGACCAGGGTGTAAAAGTCTGTTAATGCTTGCCCAAAACATTTGTGGATTATTATGGTGCATCTTCTGTGTTTGACAATAGAAGTTTTTTTTTTTATTTGAGACTACAGCTTTTTTGTCTTATTTCGTATTCTGTCTAAATGTTAGTTGATCTAGAGTATTTTTGGTAGTTTGCCACCTGGTCCACGCTTTGTTTCTGAGTAGGATTTTCTGTCTAGTGTTTTTAGAGAGCCAAGAGGCTGGTTTTCACCTAATTCTTATAATACGTTTTGGAGCATGCTGGTCTAGGATGGCAAAGAATTTAGTGTTAAAGTAGTTAACTGCCTCTTCAAGATGGAGGCTTTTTAAGGAAGACCAATCACTTGCCCTAAGTTCATTATGGAATAGTTCAGGGTTAAAGCCTTTGTTGGACCATATTGCCCTATATGTGGCTGTGTAGGGAATATCGATCTTTTGCCTGATTATGAAGGTTAATGAGTGGTCACTTATGTCATCTGGGAAGATTCCTACCTTATATGTCTGGTGGTGTTTATTTATGAGAATCCAATCTTCTATGTTAAAAACTTTTTGAGTTATGGATTGCAGTTCAGGTGAGGAATTGGCTGAGCATATAATTATAGAATCATCAGCATATTGTATGCAGGTAGCCTGAGGGAATGCTAAGTGAAGTTCGTTGATGAAAATTAAGAATAGAAGAGGGCCTAAAATGGAGCCCTGAGGGACACCTAAGGTGACAGGCAGGTGAGAAGATAGGTTATTCTCCCAGAGCACAGCTTGCTGCTTATTACTGAGGTAGGAACTGAACCATTTTACAGTCTGAGCATCAAGAGAGAGTGATTTGAGAATATTTATAAGCAGCTGGTGGTTTACCATGTCAAAAGCTTTGGAAAGATCAATAAAGAGTGCTGAAGAGAGGATGTTGCTATTTCTGCTTTTGTTAATGGAGTTAGAGAAGGATAAGAGGACAGTATTCGTACTATGGAATGACCTAAAGCCATGTTGACACTCAGCAAGTATATTGTTTTGAATTAAATGGTTTAGTAGCTGTCTATAAATGCGTTTTTCCATTATTTTTGCTAAGGGGGATAGTATAGCTATAGGACGATAGTTAGAATGTTCATTAAGAACATTCTTCCAAGTAAACCGAGGTTTATTAGAAAGAAGGGAGTCAATTTGAAAGAGATGTTTGAAAGAAAGAAAAGGGTAGGGAATGCAAAAACAACAAAAAAATCTGGCACATTTAAATGTGGAACATGTCAGCAATGCCATGCAATTCTGAATGGTAAAGGTATATATTTACCTTCCAGAAAGATGAGAATTGATTCTCCCAAGTATTTCACATGTAACTCAAGAGGTGTGGTGTATTTAGTGGTGTGCATGTTTTGTAAAAGTTTTTATGTAGGGAAG
>NC_056737.1:1217400998-1217405998 GCF_019279795.1 Protopterus annectens | reverse complement strand
CAAAAAGCCCCCTACCCCCTCACACACACTTACAGGTGAGGTTGCATGAAGATATTACACACACAGACCTCCCATTCTCCATCAGTCAACATGCATAACATATGGTACTCAACAGCATGCAGTGCAGCTATTAGCAACAGTATACATGTGTGTGATGCATGGGCTGTGTTAGTAGGTGATGCCCCTTCTCCTGGAAAACACTGCACCCATATACACAGTATTGCTGTGTACCTATTCAGCACCCTGCCATGTAATGTGCACCATACCTCAAAGGTGTACACACCATTGCCGAATGTGTATTATTGTGTCAGTTATGTCTGCTTTGCTGCTCACAGCCCCTATGTGTTTGTCCGACACATACCTGGGATGATATATGGACAGATGTCATTTACAGATGTCATCATCAGCGGTGCATGTATGACCAATACGAAACAATTACACTGACAACTGTCAAACCTTACTGTGGCTATGGGGAGTGTACACACCCTTATTTATATGGCCCCCTCTTCCTTGATATGCCATGGGACCACATTACTGCATATATTAACATTACATGAGCCTGATATGTGACATATGTCCTATACAATCAAATGCAGTGTCAAACAAATGTATTAGTTGTGCTGATGCTGATTGAGATGCAAACACTTTGTGGGTGCATATGTGTGCATGCCCTTATTATGATGGTTTGTTACACCTACTGTTGTGTACTACAGCAGTCACTATTCCTGGCAGAGGTATACTAGCATGGGCCATCTGCATTTGCCAGTATTTGGTCAGTCTGCCCTACACATGTCCCCTAACTCTGCATGATTGTAAGGTCAACTCATGTGCACATCCCTTGGAGTTCACACACTGTCGTCACTATTGCTGTGGAGTCGGGTTATGTCTGCCACAGTTCCTGATCATGACTGTGTGCAGATACAGCCATTCATAGCATCATTTGGATCCCTGCTGCAGTGCACTGTTGTGTCATGATGACACCCCCTCCCCAACGTCACCTTTTTGCAGATGCCTGACAACTATGGCCTACACGTGTGTCAGTTTGCAGTGTCCCAAACACTGAACACCATGTGTACCAGCCTAGTCCTAGCTAATGAATGGCAAACATACAGGTGTACACTGGCACCACCATGGTACAGATGGGGATAGTGGGCCTGAGGTGGGGTGAGGTGTTGGTTGTGCAGCACATGCATCTTACTTGATACTGTATGTAGGTTTCTAATGTAGTCTTGGTACACCAGTACACATTGCAATGCATGCCTTTTGGAGACCTTTTCTGTTATGCATATGCTACCTGTAGAGAGGCCTTTGCTTATGTTTCCTGTGGTACAACTGCCCCATCTGATTACCCTAACCCGTGGGCCACACGTTTGCAGAGTCCAGGCAATTGCTGACACAGGTACTGCAAAGCTAGTACTTGCTAGACTTTCCTGCAACTCCCTCATTGTTGACACATGTTACTAGGCAGCCTGCATGACCAGTTTGCTACATGTGACATCATCTGTCTTGGATGGCCATCTGTTTATTTCTTATATTATTCCTGTCCCATGCATCCTCGTCACATACATGACTGTCTGCACTGTTTGCCATGGCATATGCAATGGTGAGGTATGGCTACATGTCCAGCTCCTGGGTGCTACCTGTAGGGTATGGGGTCCATGCCATGGCATATCAGATGTGTGCAAGCCACAGCTGCCTCTGTTGCAGGTAAGTGGGCACATTTGATGGCCAAACATCTTGGACAGCAGACCATTTCTTGGTGTGACATTGGGGACATGTACTTGCTGGAAGGTGCATTTCCATGACAAATGCATGCAGTCAGTACCTCAACAGCTGCTTCCACTATATTTTATCTGGAGTGTGTACACATATGCTTCCAGTGTTTGTGAAGGTATGTATTCCCCATATTTGCTGTCCTAACATTCGATTCTATATCACACAGTCATTGCTCATGTTAGGACCAAAGTGCAGGTTGTCAGGGTTGTGGACTGCAGTATTGTGATATGCGTAGTGTATATCTGTAACAGTTGCCATTGTAATACTGGTATAAACACTGGTGTAGCAC
This sequence comes from Protopterus annectens, assembly GCF_019279795.1. Lineage (NCBI taxonomy): Eukaryota > Metazoa > Chordata > Ceratodontiformes > Protopteridae > Protopterus > Protopterus annectens. The sequence continues at coordinate 1,217,403,933 of NC_056737.1, read as the reverse complement.
TGTACAAGGGTGATGTTTCACACATGTCCCTACTGTAGGACATTTGTCCCACCATTGTGTTCATCTCTGTGCACACATTTTGCAATGACAGGATGTTAGTTATATTGCAGGAGTCTGACATACCCTTCAGATAAACCATCATGGTGACAAACTGTGATGCAGTGCAGTTAACAGCAACAATATGTGAACATGTATGGCATGCATTATGGGTAGGTGTGTTAAATGTGTACATGGAATATACCATAGCCATAACATGACCAGTGTATTGGCAAACCTGAACAAACACCATACTCACCATCTACAGGCTGCTGCCCTGGAGGTATACCAGAGGGACCTACATAAGTGTGTAAGACATGTGATGTCAGTAGCCACAGCTGTGCCATTGGTACTGGGTGGGTACAGCATTACAGTACATCAACAGTACAATCCCACAGTACTACAGATTATGCACATCTGTTTAATACTACTACCCAGCAACAGACTATATATATATATATATGTCATCTCACATATGCATAATCTAACTGTACAGATGCAGATGGATATGCAACAGTGGTCTACTGATGTGCCCTGTGGCCTTACCTGCACTCTCCTCTGCCACTGTGTGGGTAGCGCCCACCTCCACTATGTTCTCCTCCAGATGTTGTGTGTGCGGGTGGGCAGAAGCCCCGAGGCTGGCAAGGAGCTCCTCAACATGTGTCGGGGGGGCTGGATAGCAAGATTCCCCCCTGCTGCGAGGTGATCCCCCTGACTGCAGCAGCATGATGATGGGCATTGCAAATTAGGCCTGTGCAATGATGCCGGACCTGCTCATAAATGCGGTTATGCAGGCCATCATTTACCCTGTGGACAAGATGGTTCCACAGGGTGGTCTGCTCCTGCTGCTCATGGGCTGTTCAGCCGAATAACACCTGGTAGTGCTGCAACAGGTGTGAGATGATGACATCATTCTCCTCCACTGCATAAATGTGAAGCCTCTCCCTGGACATCTTGCCTGAAAGACATAAAGATGGAAACAGGTCTGAGGACCTCATACAGTGAGGTTATCATAGTTTTGAATACACATCTCTGTCCCCCCCCCACCATATCTGCAACAACAGTTTGATCACACTACTCAGTAGGTATGTCTACAGAATACCTACCATTGGGACATATATTGTATTGTACAACACTTTGTGCTATGTGTTTGTAGTCATGTTCCTTGTGGGGACACTATCATTGGTGGCCTGTTATGGACAATGTCACCTGCATGCCATTGTAAGGGCCACTATGGTTCCATATATATGCATGTAGTTTGTTTGTTATGTGATTGCTGCAGATCTGTGTTATTGGGGATATCTATGCATGCTGTTGGGCATGATATGGGAATGTGTGGACTAATACTACCCACATATATTCTGTAACAGTGACACAATAGTATGTTTAGGGAACAGTTGCCAGCAGAGCCACCTCTCCCATCTCATCTGGCCATGTTACCAGGCCACATCACATGTGCGACCCACCCTGGGGCCTCCTCATCTACTGGTCCTGCACTACCCTCAGGTAGAACCACCTCAGGGGATGGTTTTCACCCCCCTCTGGGAGCACACACAGACATGATCCTGTCACCTGTGGTCAGGTCCATGGTCTGGTGCATAGGGAGCTCCTCAAAGACTTGGGGGATATGCTACAGCATCTTCAGGCCCTTAGTACACATTCACAGGGTCTGCATGCCCTTCCTGCTAAGCCTCCAGCCCAGGCACCTTCAGGGCTGTGAAGCTGATGTTGTGACTGGCCATGGGTGGGGGCCTTGGTCCCATTGTTTCCATATGGGGGCTCATGGGGCTTCCACATCACAGATGACACTCCCCATCAAGGGTGTTTACCCATCACATGTGTAATATACTGCCCCTGTAGGCTGTCTTCCCTATCTTCCAACCCAACCCACCCCCACAAATATACCTGCTATCCTTCCCCAAAGTCCCAATCCCACCTTCACAAACAGGGTCAATGTGTTCCCAACATGGGGTTCACACCTGACATAACCATCCATTTTGCACACACTTATTGCTGTATATATGTGTGTACTGATATGTTTGATGTTCCCTCACACATACCATGCAGCACTGTCATGCAAAAGTAGGGGACATGTATTTATATACATATGTCTGTGTGCGTTTATATATATATATATATATATATATATATATATATATATAAATACACACACACACATATAGGTGTCTGTATATCTGTAGACATATATATATATATATATATATATATATATATATATATATATATATATATATATATATATGTGTGTGTGTGTATATATATATATATTAAATATGTATATATATATATATATATATATATATATATATATATATATATAGGATGCATTCAGACATCAGGTCTACACACTCTAACCTTCCTTCCTGCACAGCTGCACTGTTCTGCCTTGCTACAACACAGACAGGTGCCACATGTGGACACAGCCTAACATTAGGGGAGTATATATATATATATATATATATATATATATATATATATAGGGACAGATTGCAGGTATGCCTATTACACACCTATGGCATTTCTGCATGCTACATTACATGCTAACATGACCGTCCTGCAAGTGGTGGACTGGAACTCACGTGTCCTTCATAACAGCATTCCGTCCATCACCAGCTATTGGCCACACTAATATACATGTCTTGCATTACACAACACACACTATGATGGCTTACATCTTGTCAGTCAGTGCTGATCTGCACAGTTGACAGGTATAGCCCACTGCCCAAAAGGACAGACACTATTGTCCATAGCAGTTGTTCAGCTAGATATCATTACAACAACACCTGATGGCACATATAAGTCATTCCACATCATCTATCCCATTATTATGGACCAAGTACTACATTCAGTTACATGCATATATACTTCAAATACCTGT
>NC_056737.1:1217273498-1217395998 GCF_019279795.1 Protopterus annectens | reverse complement strand
AACAGTACCAGTCCAGGATTTCTATCTTTTATTTCTAGGCACAGTTTTTGTATCTGACAGACGTGTGGGGGGAATATTTGTTAACACTACCTGAATGTTGTCACACATATTACCAGATTCCACGTTATTATTATGCACATACATCTCACTCTGTTACTGTACACACTCTGGTCATAGTTTCACAACATGGGGGTGGAGTTGGGACATACTTTGCTTATTACTCTCATAACACTTGGGTGAGTTGCTAGAGTGACAGGTTATTCTTATGGATATATTTCTGACAGTTAGGATGTCTGACAATCAGTTTTATGTCATTATTTGCTGCCTAAACATCTGGGATCATCCCACTGATTTGCCAGGAGGACATGGTGACAGGCAGGGGACTTGCACCAATTATATGGACTTTCTGACGATATCTTTAGAGCTGTGGGGTATGATTCTGCATACAGCTTACTACCACTCCCAGGATTCAAACCATGGCTGTGTGTGCCAAAAATATAATACTTCATTTCTCAGTTGAGTGTGCTATTTGAATTATGTTTTCAATCATTTCACTGTGTTCTGTGTAAGTCTCTCTCAGTTGTACAATATGACCTCTTGTGATTACAACAATCATATACAGACATTCCTACACATTTTATTTATGTAGCACAGTGTGGGTAACAGTGCTTAATACAACAGTACTATTATGAGAATGCAACACTACATTACCATATGATACCAAAGTAAACACAAGCAGTCCAGCAGTTAGACCATTATTGCCAGACTGTTTACCTTTTGTTTACATACAACGTATATGAGACTCTTTCTGCCATATTGTCTGGTTTATTCAATACATGCCATAAACAATACAGGTTTTATAATGATAATTAACTTTCTACTACTTTTAGATTTATTTCTTATGACAGTACATGCAAGATTACTACTAACCTGCCTTGCGGCGCAACCTCTGCAATCTACAAGCATGGGGTTCCCAGTTCACAGCCCACTTGTCTGCCGCTGTCAAAGACATAAGAGAAATATTTAGCGATACCTATCCATAATATACATGAGCTGGCAATTATTAAACAGGTAGTAGACTGATACTTACACATGGCTGGGACATCACTTGTCTGCCTAGCCTCTTGGATCCACTGATCCAAGAGCTCCCTCTTTCTCCATTTCAGGTCAGCATAGTGATGCCTGACTTGCTCACCAGTTCGAGGGATGCCAGTGGCACTGGTGAAATCACAGGCGAGACGGTCCCAGGCTTCCACTTTATATTGGGTACCCTGGTACTGGCCCTGCAGCAGTCTCTAGTCATTGTCTTTAACAAGGAGTCCTGCCATGACTTTAGGCTCCTGGATGCCCCAGCACTGTACCCAGAAGTGCGATCCTTCTCCCACACCAGCCATAGTGACTACAGGAGGAAGCTGCAACCAGTTATGAGATGTATTCCCACCTGTGGGGTTTAAATCAGGCTGGTTTACTGCACTTTACGGTGATTGGATGGTTTTGAAAATGCTAAGGTATGGGTAAACCTGCTTATCTAAGGTTGGCATTTCTTAAAGGGATATACCACTGGACAAACTGATTTAGCTGGCATACACATTGCTTACACCTAGTAAGCAAGGGTGTGCAATGCTTAGCGTTGCTCAATTTTTAATGTGCGCACTATTTGCTGTTTGGCATGGATTTATCATTCATTACATGTTATATATGTGTTTGGTATCCATGATTCATGAGTACGTACACTGTATGAGGTCCTTGTGTTTATTGGGGGATTTCAACACTTTATTACAATGACACCTCACATCTGGACTTAATGCAGTACTCCAGTTCACATATTTATGTTATGTAGTAGGTTATACAACATAAAACTGTATATAGATTCTTTTCACATATTAATTTTAATTTTCCTATAGTGAGGATCTGTTTGGTGATACCTCAATCTTATGTACTGCTGTGATGGCTTACTGGTTAACTACTGTGACTATAGTGTACAAGGTTCTGAGTTCAAAACCTGTAAGGGCTATTTATTTTGTTGCTGGCCAGAGCAGCGGCTGTTGGATACAGAGTGATTAAGGTACTTTTGAGCAATTGTAAGCCAGTTTGCATGAGTTTGTGCAGCAGCAAGCAATGCTAACTTCAGGTTAAATATGCTTACAGGGAGTTAGCTTCAATATTGCTTAACCTGTGTGTGGATTGCTTACCCCTGCACAAACAGGCTTATACCCACTTACTACTGTTTACAAGTGCTTAATCCCGCTTACCCCCACACTAATTTAGACAGAAATGTAACATGGTTTTTGGGATGGTGGTGGATTTGGGCACTCTATGGATTTATCATTCATTACACAATATACCTTTGATTTGTATCCCTGATTCATGTGTACATATACTGTATGGGGCACTTGTGTTTATCTGTGGATTTTACAACATTATTACAATGACACCTCAGATCTGCATTTAATGCAGTACTCCAGTTCACAAATATATGTTATTTAGTAGGTTATACAACAAAAAATATTGTTCATAAAGTGATTTGACATGGAAAATGGAATTTACTAGAGTGAGAATCGAACTGGGAATGACTGCTCATAAGGTGAATGCTCTGACCACTACACTATTGCAGTACAGCTTCATTTGCATGTATCTTGATATTTATCTTTTTGTGCCATTTAAGCTACAGTATGCATAGCTAAGCAATGGCCAAACCCACACACCTACAGTTAAATTTAATCTGTTTGATAAAAGAAAAGTGTTTGTATTGTTATATTTTAAATATTGCTCTTATAAACTTGGGGTGTTGCTAAGGTAATGGGATTAGTTTTTATGTACATTTTCTGATGAATTTGAAGTCTGACACTCATATGTTTGCCATTATTTCAGACTTCATTGATGAGATCATCCCAGTAATTTGGCAGGGTAAATGAAGGACATGCCAAATGTTTGTGCCACATATCTGGACATTCTGCATTGATCTATGCTGTTGGGGCTATGCAAACCCCTGTGAGCGGTTTCACTCATTGTAATTGCCAAACGGCAGTTCTTGACTGTGGGGGTGTGTATATTGTGAGAGCTCTGCTCTCAGACATGCCCTCTGCAATTGTCCATGCTCCAGTTCCATTTAGGAGCTCAGGCAGCGCGCCTTCATTACTATGTATGGCGCGCTGCCGTGCTGCTCCTAAATTGTCGCTTCCATGCAGGAATAAGCTATTCCTGAATGGAACCTTACTGAATCCCGGGGAATATTGTTTACTCATGCTATTATAATGTATCCTTCTATCTTACCATTAATTTTTATTTTTCATGCTAGCCTTTTTTCTTGATAATTTTAAATTTCTCCATTTAATTTTTTTTTCTCTTTCTTATTCTCATCTACCAGAACTTTTTGTACTAATATTTAAACATTTTCACTAATAATTTATTATTCTGTTCCTTTGCCCTCTTTTTTATTCTATACAAGTTTAAAGAAGCAGAATAAATGGCTGGATTTAGTAACCCCGATCCACCTTCATCTTCAGATATATGCAACATACCTCTTTTAACTGGATTCAGTCTTGAACCCCATATGAAAGGAAACACCAATTGCAGAATCTTCTTTTTTATATTTTTCTGGAATCATATAAACATTTGACATGAGTCTGCATGTCCTCCCCGCGGTCAAGTAGTGTTCGAAAGACATGCGTGAATGGGCATGCCTTCATTGAAGACTGGGATTCAGGCTGGCACCTTGGCACTGTAAAAATCTTCTGCCAATCATTAGCGGACTGGAGTTCCGCTGTGGCGACCCCTAACAAGAAAAACCGAAAGAAGAACAAACAACATATAAACATTTGACATATATGCTATTTTCCCATTAATACAGAAGTCACAAGATAAACTTTTTCCTGAATGCTGATCAACAAGTCCAACACAGAAGACATATTTCTTTAATTTTTTTTATCAAACCCTCCCAACGCATCACAACTATATAATTTATCTCAAATTATATCCCCAGCAAAGACACATCATTCACTGAAAAATAAACACACAAAAGTTTTAACACATCTTTCAAACTGTTACTTTTATCTTTATTCCAGATCATTCTCATTTCCTTTAAACATCCAGTCAGACAAATAAATCCCTTATCCAAATTTTGTTCTTCTCAACTGCAACCATGTTGTCTGCATAAGTCAGAACTACTGAAATTACTATCTCCTTTTGCATCACAAATCCATCATCTTTCATCTTATAAGCTACTTCACTCTCTATCAGATTCATCACCCAGTGCAAACAATATCCCACTCACGGGACATCCTTGTCTTATACCACAGCTCATGCATATTTCTTTACACAACCACCCATTCTCTAACACTCTCACCCTATTATTTGGATATGCTGACATACACACTCTCCTCATTCTAGTACCAGTTCCATACTTCTCTATAACATCTCACAAAGCATCATGTCCTACTGTGTCAGATGCCTTGATATTATCACCTATGATAAATTTGATATCCTCCCTTTTGCTTATATTATTTTGCAGTTTCCTGTACAACCAATAACAATTCCTGACATCCTTTCCCTTTTACACCAGATATACTTTCTTCCATAATATCCCTCATCCTTCCTTACATTTTCTTCTACATTATCCTCGTTAAAATGTTATAATCTGTGTAACTTGGTTTGATGTTTTTTTTATTTCATTCTTTTCTTCTGCCATACAAAATTTAATATGTACAATGTTACGCTTCATGAACAAATGCTTCCTTCATACATTCATTTGGTACATTTACAAAATGCTCTCTATTCCAGTCCATTAATCCACTTACATTCCATACCCTTAGTGATGCTCCAACACTAGCCCAGTAATCAAGGAACCTCAATCCTCACCACTGGCAGAGAGGGATGTACACAATGGGAGGATGGCAAGTACACACATAGTAAAGTACATTTTCCCTTAAGAGCACACAGAGCCCAATCAGTCTGGGGCTGGTTTCTCCCTCTTTCTCCAGATCCCCAGTAAGACTCCCCACTGGCACAGCTATAGAGTTGAGACCTTAGCAAGGTTTCCAAGTCAAGTCCTCTAACAATTTCTCTGTCTAACCAGTGCTTCACGTCCTTGCCCAAGTAGCTGACAAACACTCTCTTGGAGGTTTGTTTTACACACACACACACACACACACACACACACACACACACACACACACACACACACACACACAGAGAGGTTTACTAGCTCTGCCCCCTTCTGCTCAGACTATAAGGTAGTTATCACTGCCACCAGAACTCCTTGTCATCTACTTCCATGCACTTAAAAAGAGAGTCCAGTTCTACTGTGTAGTTACGATTAATCCAAATCGTAGTTTGACCAAGAGCAAGGCTATTAGGGGTGGGCTGCACAGTGTCAGAAACAGATATGCAATTACTCTAAGAGCTTAAATATGTCTCACAAATATGAGCCACAAAGATAGGTTTAAATATATTTAATAATAAATAATAAAAATACAAGACAATACTAAATATGTCTTCACAGTGACATCAGAGTTCAAAATCACAGGAAATATTTAAAACAACATTGCAGGACAGTCTCAAATAAATAAATAAAACATCTAAACAAATGTTTACTATATTTCTTACTGCTTCTAAAACAAATTACTGTACCCTAGTTAACTTACTTACAGCAAGGCAAGACAGTGTGGTGAGTGAGTGTTTCCAGCTGATGCTGCCAGGTCAAGACAAAATACAAAATGCACAGTCACTCTCTCACAGAGTTCTTAAGTTAATATCAAATATTACTGCTGGGATACTTGCAGCATGATACCACTTTTTGTCACCTGACTTGAGTTCCCAAGCAACCCCCCCCCCATTGTCAGAAACTACCAGCATTTAGAATTTCCCAGTGAAAAATATATAGCCCTCATATCGTTGCAGCTGCTAGAAGACATAAAACAATAAAACACTTACAAGACCATGCAGAAGGTTCCCTAGTTTTAGACATCCTGTCTCCTTGCTTCATTGAAACTAAGTTTTATGGCACAGTTATAAAACAATTTAATTTCAACCATTTTTCTGAAGTTTTGCTAGTTAACCTTCTATGTTACAGTTTCTTCTGTTTATACACATTTACACAATAGTGTATACACATTTCTGTTCCCTTCCAGTAGGGTACAATGTGGATGCACATCTTTAAGCTCAGTACTTCACACACACTGCAGTACCAGCAGTTTAATATACAGATAACATGCAGTTCTAACACATTCATAACACAAGCATATGAATCGTGTTGACATTCACAACTGACACATAATTATTTACAAAATCCAAATACCTGGGCTGGCAGTGTCTCCTTCTGTCACACTTCTATATGAGTCATATTAATATTCACAAATGGCATATAATTATTTACAAAATTCCAGTGAGCTGGGCTGGCAGTATTTCCTTTTGTGATACCCTATACCATCTGGGCATGATATTGAATCAACATTTACATTCCTAAGTACTTTATCAAATTTACCAATAGTAATTTCTGTTTAAAGTTCTTCCTTAACCCATTCTAGACATTTTTTTACTTTCCATTTTCTCTTATTTTCCTTCATTTTACTTTTATGCATATTTCCACATTTTGTACTACAATATTCACAATTTACCCTTCTGCTCTTTTTACTTTCCCTTTTATATTTTTAATTTCTATCATTATACCAATACCCTCCTTTATGATTTATCTGAATATGCAAATATCTGCTCCCGTCTTCCTTTTAAATAACATCACTGCCTAAACAGTAATACCTTATTTTTCTTGATTTCTTTTATGTATTTCTTTTGTCATATCATAATGCTCTCTTGTTTATTCTCTAAATTTTCTAATACGTTTATGTACATTTCCCCATACTTCACTTTGTCTTCCTTTCTTACATCACCCTGCTACTGAAAAAACAGTCTTTGCATTTCTTTTTAAATTCAATCCACCATTCAGATCATTTTTTGTAGAAGTGCTTCATGGCTGCATGATCCTTCCATAAGTGCAGTACTTCCTACTTTCCAAATTCATCCTATAATTTTCCATGTATTATTTTTATTCCCTTTCCTATTTTAATATACCCCCTTCTTTCATCACCTCCATCCATATTGCTAAATTGTCTGAAAAATGTGCATAATCATGTTTAGTGTGTGTTTTTTTATTTAGTTTTTATTTTTCCGCAAAAGTGCATTTTTGATACAATGCACTTTCGCAGAACTCAGTTTTCGGAAGAATGGTTTGATGAACCGTATTTTCGATAATACAACATCGACCCATATATATATATATATATATATGTATATATATATATATATATATATATATATATATATATATATATATTTATACATATAATGCTATATATCTATTAACACATTCTCTCCACCTCACATCCCCAGCAGTTAACCTTCCCACCCTTACCAACATTATATTTAGTATTTGCACTGTTTTTACACAACACAGTCATTCCAGAACAACATTCACTTCTAAGTTCCATATTATATTTCCCCCTAACTTTTTTTGTGTTTACAGTCTTTCTTCACTTGCCAGGGATTTTGCATCCTTTAACAGAATAACATCCACATCTCATTTAGCACACCATTCCATTATCCCTGTCCTTGTAATGTTAATAATATTGTTCACATTTATTGAAATTATTCTAAAATGTTTGCTTTTCCTTCTTTAAATTTAGGGGAAGTATTTTCAATATTTTATTTTCTTATTTTTATTCTTTCCCCTACTGATTTTTTTTCTGTGTTTCTGTACAAATTATCCTTAATCCTCAGAATCAGATTTTTCACTGGCTAGATCTTCAAAAAAATATTAATATCAATCCTTTCTCCTGACTTAACTTCCTGCATACTCTCTCTCTCTCTCCTTATTTTCCCATCTATATTTTTTCTTCTTCTACAGCTTCTTCACTTAGTTCACTCTCTCCCAAGCCTTTTGTTGTCCTTCCTAGTTAAGTTTTCTTCATGTGCCCCTTTTTTCATTACTTACTGTTTATTCTTGACAATCCATCCAAACGTGTCTTTTTTATCATTGTATAACACTTCTAGCAAGAAACTGTTTGTTTTGTTAAAATAACACTTCTAAAGAGGCTGCCTCTTTTGTTAGAATACAGCCAGGTAGCTGTTTGGGGTTGGTAGTGATGTGCTGTCTGGCTAGATAATGTTTAATGCCTCACTGAGCTTGCTTTTCAGCTGTACCACTCTACAGCGAAGAGGTGCTGTGGGCTTATAGTTTCAGCATTTTAATTCATGGGGAAATGTCTTGTTACCTAAATGCCAGAACCCCTACAATCCCCCTCGTACTTTCTCCCCACATTTCCTTGCCTAAACCCATATTCAGATTCAAGTGTGAACTGCAACCTACACAAGCTACAAGGCACTCAATTCCATGGTTTCAAGACAATGATTTTTGTGTATGTGGGACTCAAACCCCTGTAGTGCTTCTGCTGAATCCTCCACACTGCATGCACATCTTGTCCTGCTCAGCATAATATGTAGAAACAAACAGCTTAATGTTATCCTTCACTGTGCCTCTGTCTGTTTGATCACAAATCCAATTTCTCCATTCAAGCTTTGTTTAAGTGTACTGGAGTTCTGCATACTTTCTTAGTGCTGCACAGGAAATGCTCCCGTCTTTGCCTTTGGTTACCTGAATTGCAACAGAGGCTATGTGAGTAGAAGGTCTCTTAGTAGACAGTGATAACACTGGCTAGCTGTCAGTTTCTTATAGCATAACTATATAGTTTGTTGTGTTTGTGAGCACCCTATTTCCTGTTGAGGCTTGCAGTGGGCATCCATTGAGCTAGAGAAGGGTATGGCAAGGATCTGTGGTGGGATTACTCATGTATTATATGCATGTATATTGATTGGGTAAATAAAACAGGGTAAAATACTAATCTTGTTATGTAATCTTATTCCTGTCTGTGAAAAGAAAGATCTCCAGGTTTATGATATTTGAGATGGTAAATGTACTTCACTGGTTTGTATTCTAGGAAATCAGTATGCTATCATTGAAGCCTGCTTGCTGAACATAGGCTTGATATGATAAATGTCTAGGAATACTTTATGAAAAATGAAGGCACACCCTCTCATTGATGCAGAAGAATGACACTCTGGTTGCAACTCAAATGACCTATGTTCGATTATTGACATGGGCACCCAAAGAAGTGGAGCAGAGAGGACTGGTAGGTTCTTCTGTTGCCATCTTGTCCATCCAGTGATGAGATCTTTGGCTCTGGGGTGATGCTTGGTTGACTCCTAGTGGGAACCGTAGGTGTTTCATCTGTGGAGTCCCAACCTGCAGAGCATGTGCTCTCCAAGGAGCAGATTGCACATACGGGCAGAAGCACACATCCTCCTCATTGCGGGCAGTAGTAGCAAAGCTCTAGTGAACAACCATGGGAGATAGGAACTCTGGCTGAAGGGGAATCCTCTGGATCTGATTGACTGGACAGCTCCCTTCTGTTTGGCTTCACCTGCCTGGGTTAACAGATAGATTGATTAGGTTCTCCACTTAGGGAACAAATGGACTGAAGGGGTCCCATCATGGATGCAGAAGTCCTGGCTGTTGCCCTCAGGAGAAGAAAAATGGGTCAATAAGGGGAATCACATGGACCCATTTGACTAGACCCAGTGGAAAAGGGAAATAAATGAAAAATGAGGGCACTGTACTTAAACCCCCTACCTCTTCTGTTTCCATACTTTTAGATACTGAAGCATGGGTTAACCATAATTTGGGATGACTGGTAACTGTAGATAAAGAAATAGGATATTAACTCAATACATCTATTTCTCCTGTATCTGTTGCATATGATAGTAGGATAACCCTGTGTAATTTATGGGTAATAAGACATTCAGCCTTAGCTCAGTGAGTACATCCTCCACATATCACTGATGAAAAACAAACTAAAATAATTATTTCATTCCGCGAGGCAATCCAAGTTAGTCATCAATGAAGAATTTAACATGAACTTATGGTCCAGACTGCAATCATTTGTAAATCCCCCCTGTCAATAAATATGGCACCATTCAGCATGTTATTCATACTGATAATGTTACCATTCAGGTCTGAACTTTTGCTGAGATAAATGGAAGACAACACTGCATTCTCTGTAATTCTTTTAGTGGCTTTGCCCCCTTACTTATCACCCATACTAGGAGTAATACCAAGCCACATGACCAGATCATCCCCTGAGATAAGTAATCAAAAATTATAGTTAGATTCAGTCAACTTCCTTACCCTTAGTTGAATGTAAAATGCATGAATTTAAACTCATTGATTTGTATTCTCCAATTTGGAACTTTGTGAACACTTTTTAGATATGAAGCCATCTTGTGTGCTGGAAATGATGCAAGGGAATTTGCCTTTTTTGTCTTTCTCTGCATTTGAATGACTGAGTAGTTAGTTAATATAAGTGAGGGGGGCTGTGGGCTACTTTTTTGTTTGTTTCCTCCTGAAGAAGCTTTAACCAGTTTGTTTCATCTGGTAGAAGCTTTAGAGGATTTAGCTCCCACTCCATCTAGTGAATTAAGCTCGGTAGTATGCATTTTCCTCCCTCTCTTGTTATCTCTATGGTGAAGTGCTTTGTCTTTTTTACAAGAGAAGTCACAGGTAGCCTGTTTAGATAACTCACTGCTGATTTAAATAACCTTAAGAGATCCAAGGATGGATTATAAAAAAAGATTAAAATAAAATGCATTTTGCGTGATTTGCTGTGAATATATCAACATGAAGAATTTGGTAAGAAGTCATTAATGCTTGTTAGACCTCTGTTTTCAGTTTCAGACAAACATTCATCCACAATAATGGCAAATAATGTTGGATGCAGGTCAATTTTGTATTATGCAAAAATTCAAACACTAGCTTGAAATACCTATTGTTCAAAGTTCAGTACTCTAAAATTCAGACTCTTGGCCTAGTAGACCTTCAAGGAGCCTGCCTCCAGTACACCTAGTGTCATATAACATTTCACCCAAATACCTATATAATGCTAGTGTAAGTGAGGAAACAGGGCCCTTTTTTCTGATTTTTAAAGACAGAAAATTCCAGCAGCATCCTGCTCTAAAATGCAAAGAGTTATGAGTTTTCCCCTAAATAATCAATATCTGACAGAGAATTAAGACATTTCCATAAGTTTAACTTTATAACTCTTTTCCTGCAATCCTTTAATCTGTCAAGTAAAATATATACGCATCCTTCCTATTCTTTCAATCTGTGGTAAATTTTACCTAAATACATTCACAGCATGCTCCATTACAGGTTGTACAATAGCTTTGTAAACAGGGCCAATACTTCTCTATCCCTACAAACAATAGTTCTTAAAATAATCATTTTAAATCGAGTTGCTGGCTACTGAGACTTGTCTGCATATATCAGCTGGACACAAGCTGATTTAAGTATATTTTCTGCACTTATTTAAGATTTGAGTGAGTAAATATTGTGTGTCTTGGATTCAGTAAATATTCTGTCTCTGAATCTTTGCAGTTAGTGCCCCCCATTTCTTGTTGTGGTGTTAATCTTGGTGCCTTTGGAATTACCCACCCCTGCTGTAAATCTCTTTTTGCTCCTCCTGGACCCATCTCATTCGCTCACTCAACTGAGTACAGTGAGATCATATTTTGATTTTGGATATTCTTACCAGTCCCATCTCCTCTGTGGTGTACAGAGAGAGCACTTGGGAAGGGCATTCCCCTATAGTATCTTAATCTGCTCTGTTTCCTCCATCTCAAAAAAAAAAAAAAAAAATTGCACTTCATCTGCCTTACTGTATTTGTGTTTCTTCCTACTTTATTACCTTATTTTGCTTTTGTCTCTTTTAAAAGTACTCAATTAAATTTATTCTGCTGCCTTTATTATTGCTTGTTAGTAGCCTGATTAAATTGTAACTGTTATCCTAAGGCCCTTGGTTTAAGCACTTGGGCTTCAAACCAGTTGTTTTACATTAAGAAGGTTTGTGGTCTGCACTGTTGTGGCAGGACATGTAGAGTACATCCTTCTAAGTTGGGAACTGCTGATTGAAGGCTCAGTGTCTGTTATTCTAAAAGTGTATTAGTTCTAGGTTAAGGACTTGGGCTTTAGGCCAGTTATTTTACATTAAGAAGGTTTGTGGTCTGCACTCTTGTGGGAGGAGAGGCTAGATTCTACCCTTCTGAGCTGGGAATTTCTTGTTAAAGGCTTATTGCACATGCTTACTTGAACTGTTTCTTTCTAAAATCAGTATGCCTTGTTTGCTGTAGCATAGACTAGATTCAGGCCAGCTGGATCTAGCTTTGTTTGTATGACTTGTGCACTGACCCAGGCCGTCTTTTTTGGAGAAGGTTTCTCTGTATCCTAGTGGCAGGACTGTGCAGTTAGAACTTGTCTGATTGAAGACTGCTGGAACAGGGCTCAGTTTTAAGCTTTTTAACTGGTTAATTGGGTAAAGTGTTGTTTTGATTGTATCTGCTCTATTTTCTGGAAAACAAATATATATATACTTGTTTCTCACCTTTCTGAACTAGTATAGTCCAGTTTTCATGTTATTGCTGAATCCAGGGTTGTGTTACAAGTTTCTGTGTTGCCATACCTTACTTGGATAGAAGGAAGTTTCTCTGTTCACCTGTGAGAGAGGGGAGCTTTGAGCAGGCTATCTGTCCCTGGAGGAGAGGTTTCAGCCCAGAAGTTAGTAGTTTATTTGCCTTTTTGGGCTAATTTTGATTGTATCTGCTCTATTTTCTGAAAAAGAAATTATATACTTGTTCCCCACCTTTCTGAACTAGTATAGTCCAGTTCTCAGGTTATTGCTGAATCCAGGGCTGTGTTACAATTTTCTGTGTTGCCATTACCTTACTTGGATAGAAGGAAGTTTCTCTGTTCACCTGTGAGAGAGGGGAGCTTTGAGCAGCCTATCTGTCCCTGGAGGAGTGGTCTCAGCCCTGAAACTAGTAGCTTATTGGCCGTTTTGGGTCAATTCCTATCTCTTCCAGTTTCCCTACTTTAAAACCCGCATTTACGTGGTTTGTGCCAGTATACAACTCTGCACAGCTCCTCGTGGTGTCCTGCAGAGTGATACAGGCAACAGAAACCCCCAAGAGAGACTTTTCCAGATTTAAGTATTTTTTTCACTGTTTTGTTTTTTGCTCCGACTGCCTTTTCCCGCCTAAAAAGTGAATTTCTAACTGATCTGTGCTTTAAAAAGTTTAAATTGCATTTGCCTTCTGCTTTTTACAGTTTTTTCACTTGTTTTATATCAATTTAAGTCATTTTTGTATTGTATAACTGTTGTAGGCTACATACCAAAGTGCGCTAGTCTGTTTATAGCATTTACAGTGTTTTATGTGTGTTTTTCTGCTGTTTCAAACAAAAATTCTCTTTTCCCACCTTTGCTGAACTAGATTAGTCCAGATTTCAGGTTTTGCTGAATTCTGGACTGTGGTATAGTTTCCTGTGTTGCCCATATCCTTACTTGGATAGGAGGAAGCTGCTCTGTTCACCAGTGAGAGTGGGGAGCTTTGAGCAGCCTATCTGTCCCTGAGGAGTGGTCTCAGACCTGAAACTAGTAGCTTATTGGCCGTTTTGGGTCAATTCCTATCTCTTTCAGTTTTCCTGCTTTAAAACCCACATTTGCATGGTTTTGCGCCAGTATACAACTCCGCACAGCTCTTCGTGGTGTCCTGCAGAGTGATACAGGCAACAGAGAGACTCAAGAGAGACTTTTCCAGATTTAAGTATTTTTTCTCAGTTTTTTTTGCTCCGACTGCCTTTTCCCACCTAAAAAGCGAATTTCTAACTGATCTGTGCTTCAAAATGTTTAAATTGCATTTGCCTCCTGCTTTTTACAATTTTTGCACTTGTTTTATATCAATTTAAGTCATGTTTGTATTGTATAACTGTTGTAGGCTACACACTAAAGTGCACTAGCCTGTTTATAGCATTTGCAGTGTTTTCTGTGTGTTTTTCTGCTGTTTCCTGAAAAAAAAAATATTCTCTTTTCCCGCCTTTGCTGAACTAGATTAGTCCAGATTTCAGGTTTTGCTGAATTCTGGACTGTGGTATAGTTTCCTGTGTTGCCCATATCCTTACTTGGATAGGAGGAAGCTTCTCTGTTCACCAGTGAGAGTGGGGAGCTTTGAGCAGCCTATCTGTCCCTGGAGGAGTGGTCTCAGACCTGAAACTAGTAGCTTATTGGCCGTTTTGGGTCAATTCCTATCTCTTTCAGTTTCCCTGCTTTAAAACCCACATTTGCGTGGTTTTGCAGCAGTATACAACTCCGCACAGCTCTTTGTGGTGTCCTGCAGAGTGATACAGGCAACAGAGAGACCCAAGAGAGACTTTTCCAGATTTAAGTATTTTTTCTCTGTTTTTTTGCTCCAACTGCCTTTTTCTGCCTAAAAAGCAAATTTCTAACTGATCTGTGATTCAAAAAGTTTAAATTGCATTTGCCTTCTGCTTTTTAAAATTTTTGCACTTGTTTTATATCAATTTAAGTCGATTTTGTATTGTATAACTGTTGTAGGCTACACACTAAAGTGCGCTAGCCTGTTTATAGCATTTACAGTGTTTTATGTGTGTTTTTCTGCTGTTTCCTGAAAAAAAAAAAAAGATTCTCTTTTTCCGCCTTTGTTGAACTAGATTAGTCCAGATTTCTGGTTTTGCTGAATTCCCGACTGTGGAATAGTTTCCTGTGTTGCCCATATCCTTACCTGGATAGGAGGAAGCTTCTCTGTTCACCAGTGAGAGTGGGGAGCTTTGAGCAGCCTATCTGTCCCTGGAGGACTGGTCTCAGCCCTAAAACTAGTAGCTTATTGGCTGCTCTGGGTCAATTCCTATCTCTTTCAGTTTCCCTGCTTTAGAACCCGCATTTGCGTGGTTTTGCACGATTTTGCACATAGCGCAGCATCGAGCACCGCCGCTTAAATGAGTTTAAACTATTCCCGGCTCCACAAAGTCTGCTCTTCACTTTTTCCCTTAGAACTGTTCTAAATCTCAAAGTAAGCACTCTATTTTCATTCTAAAGCCCTGCAGATGCTCGTATAAGTAATCTTATAAGTAAGCACTAATAAACTAAAGCACTACACCCTCTTATACTCCCTTTAAGTACTTGGCTCCCTATTGGTCCTTTTTGATCAGTCAAAAAGTAGTTCCTTATACTATTCTGGCATGTCCAAAAGTCAGTTTTGGGTTTACTCGCCAGTCCAGCTGGTGAATCTGGGAATCTTGAGGCAATGTTACAACTGCCTTATGTACACAGACCACCCTCTCCTCCTCCCAACAAGCTCAAATATATGTGAGAGATGCAACTATATAGCCAAACTGGAGGCTGAGCTCTCTCAACCCAATACTGGCACAGTCAGTCAGGAGGAGAAGGTAACCACACACACCACAAATCCAGTCTCACATAGACCTATCACAACAGAAAACCAAACACATAAACACACAAAAATATACTTGGAGGCTCTAAATAAAAATCTGCCCAAGCAGCAGAGACCTCCAAAGCAGACATCCAAGCAACCACTACCCCACAACAATACCCACATATCACATAGTTCACAAAGTCAGTGTGCCACACAGTCACAGCCCTTAAGGCTAAACAACACACCTAATATACTTGTAATAGGTGACTCTATTGTCAGACACACTGACATCCCACTCACCAGGTTGAACAAGGAGAAGGTCACTGTAAGCTGCCTGTCGGGTGCCAGGATCCGCCACATAACACAAGCACTCAGGTCACTCCAAAGCAAGTACAAATATGACTCCATCATTGTCCATGCTGGTGTGAATGACCTGAGACATACCTCCCTGGACTACATGAAGAGAGACATAGAGGAGCTCTCTGATCATGTAGCCCAGGCCAGTATGACCCTGACCTTGAGTAGCATCTTACCCTCACCAAGAATTATGCCACAGTATAAAGACAAAATGATCAATTTTAACAATTGGCTAAAGTATTGGTGTCATTCAAAGGGGATCCAGTGTCTGTCAGCCTGGGATGACATGCTCGACAAGCCACGTTGCTTCGCTAGGGATGGCTTGCACCTGTCACCCCTGGGCTTTCGAATACTGGCTAAGGTTCTTGCCACCCCCATAGTGCCTTTTTTAGGCAAGGCTCAAAAGACAAACCCACCTCCATAGACAACACAAAGAAAAAGAAACTAAGGGTAATGCTGCTCAACACCAGAAGTCTAAACCTCAAGATGCACACACTCAAGGCTCTCCTCAGTATGGAGAATATCGATATCTGTGCAGTAACAGAAACCTGGTTCAAGGCTCCCAAGAGCACCCCAGCACTACCAGGTTATACCTCATACCATGCTTTTTGGCCCCAAAACTTGGACCGAACCACAAAAGGAGGGGGAGTATTCATATTCATCAAAGATACCCACACATCCAGGTTAGTGGCACTGCATGAAGCAACGGAGACCATCCATGTGCAACTAACAGTAGGCAAAACTGCCTTTTAGATTGTAGCCTGCTACAGACCACCCTCCTAAACTCAGAAACCCCACTCGGCTTTCCTGAGAACACTGGAGAATATGAAGGTCTCTCCAAACACCATTATATTGGGTGACTTCAACTACCCAAACATAGACTGGGAGCACTACTCAAGCCCCAACACCCTCGCCCAATGGTTCCTAGAATTTATAAACTCAAATGCTATGGAACAACTGGTCACCACTCCCACAAGAGGGGAAAACATATTGGACCTGATCATCACCAACATGGGGACTCTATGTTCCATACCAGAGGTATACCCCTCATTGGTAAGATCTGACCATAAATTAATCTCACTGGACATCCATATCCCATCCCCACCCCCAGCCAAGGAAACCACGGTGAAGAACTTCTCAAAAGCAAACTTCACACTTTTCAAAACCGAGGTGGAATCCTTCAAAGCCCCCGGGCCAGTGGAAAATACGGCCTAAACCACAGAATCCTTTACAAACATTTTCTATGGACACCTACAGGAATGCATGGATTGTGCTATCCCAAATAAAACCAAGACTCATTCCCCCAAAGGCAGGAGACCTGCCTGGTGGATCCCAGCCATAAGTAAGCTATACAACAGAAGGAGGAAGCTACTACATGATAGAGCAAAATCCCAAAAAGGGAAGGCATCTCTGATCAGTACTAGCAAGAAACTACGATCCCTCATAAAATCATCTAGGGCCAGCTTCGAAAGAAAAATTGCACAAGATGCTAAAGATAATCACAAGGCCTTCTTTAGTTATGTCAGGAACCTGGGTGGCAACTCCCAGATATGCTCTGAGTTAGTTCCAAATGACAAAAAATACACTGAACCCACAGACATTGCCAACATCCTGGCAGACAGGTTCAGTGCAAACTCCCCCCCCCCCAAAAGAGCAAATGTCTATCCCAACAGAGTGTAGCCTCCCTGACATCACAGATGCACAGGTGAGAGCTGCCCTCTCCAAAGCAAAAAACACAGCATCAATGGGACCGGACAGTGTCCTGGGCTGCGTCTTACACAAACTCCAAGAAGAACTGAACCCTCACATAAAGTCACTGTTCAGTCTCAGCCTTACTACGGGATATGTACCCAAGGAATGGCGTACAGCAACAGTGGTCCCACTCCACAAAGGTGGTACCACAACGTACCCCGGAAACTATCGCCCTATAAGCCTGACTAGCCTGGTCTGCAAAGCTATGGAGCGTATCATCATGAAACTCATAAACGAAGACATTGGGACCCTCCAAACACTGGATCCTACCCAATTTGGCTTTGTTAAGGGCAGATCTTGCCTCTTTAACCTGGTCGACATCTTTGAAACAGTCACCAAGGCCATAGATGAAGGAAAGGTAGTCCACACAGCCTACCTGGACCTCGCAAAAGCCTTCGACACAATACCCCACTCGGGCATCATAAATAAGCTCACCAGCTTAAATATTAACCCCTATGTCACAAGATGGGTTGCAAACTGGCTCAGGGATAGAACCCACATGGTCAGAATTGCAGGTGCCATGTCAGACTCTAAACCAGTTACAAGTGGCATCCCACAAGGCTCAGTCCTGGGACCTCTCTTGTTCGGTATATATTTCTCTGAGGTACAGGCTAACATGGGAGGACTATAGCTGACCAAGTTCGCAGATGACTGCAAACTGGGTGCCATAATCGACTCACCGACTGACACAAGCATCCTCCAAAAGGGTCTCACAGAGATGGATAACTGGTGCCAGAGCCATGGCCTAAAGCTAAATGCCAAAAAGTGCATAGTCATCCCCTTTGAGAAAAACGAAGTGCCCACAAATTACCACATAGGTGGTAATCCATTAAGAACGGAAGAAGTAATTAGGGATTTGGGGACCCAAGTAGATAGCAATCTCTTCTTTGACAATCACGTTGCCAAAGTGGTTAGAAATACCTTCTATATAGCCCAACTTAGGGTTCACATCTAGATCAAGAGAGGTCATTGTGCCCCTCTACTCATCACTCATCAGGCCCATAATTGAATACAATGCCCCATTTGGGATGTACTTTACCCGTCTCCTGCAGCAACTGGAAAGACCCCAAAAGTACCTCACCAAGAGGATCAAGGGACTCAAACAAATGCCCTACACAGTTAGGCTAAAGAAACTCCAGCTCTACTCAGTTTCTTACCGCCTACTCAGAGGCGATCTGTGCCTGATGTATAAATCCATGTCCAGCCCAGAATTAATGGACATGCTCCGCCTCAGGAAATCCAAATCCCTTAGAGCTACATGCTCCAGGGAATTAAACCTCAGCACAGAAATAAATAGGACATGCTGGAGGGACAGATTCATATCCCAGAGGCTCCCCTCACTCTGGAACAAAATTCCAATCCATATTAGGCAGAGTCCCTCAATGACCCTCATCAAGAGAAATCTTGACAAGTGGATGGGAGATCGTAGGTTTACCCCTGGGATCTCTTCTGTGTCCCTACTAGACAGAGGCACAGTAAACTAACCTCAAAAGGGCTATCTTCTGTGACCTACTATACAGAGGCACAGTCAACTAATCTAAAAAGGTGGTGAAAGCCAAACACACTCTGGCTAGACTTATAAATGCCCTAGGGCAGATAGCCTAGTATCAACCTATGAACCTATGAACCTATTTCCCAAGTAACATCTTCTGATGATATCTCTCAGATGCACATCAAACTTGAAATCACCATCTACCTTTATAGTCAAATCCTTGAAGTTATTCGCAGATTTCAAAACAATATTATTTATAGTATATAATTTCAACCAGAATGAATAAAACATGCTTTCTTTCTTTATTTTTATTTATCTATTTATTTACATTTGTTTACCAAGAAATTCCGACTGGACGCAGGTCCTTTTTCAACGAATACCCGGGGAGAAAAGCTCCAAATCATGTACATGATAAATAGAGATTCAAAGTTGCAGCAATAGTAAACAACATTACAGGTTGCTGGCTTTAATATGATAACAAGATATTGATTATCAACAGTATATAAAGTAAATGTTGCAAGTTAAAATAGATTCTTGTCATTTATAATATTAGTAAAGTTGTCAGACAAGATCTTAAAGTATGTAAAGACAACTAGCTATTTCTGACTGTGGTTAGTAGTGGCAGTAGTATAGTTGGGTTAAGAGTCTAGGTGGGGGGGGGGTAAGGGTGGGGGTGTTAGTCTAGATTAGAACAAGGACAAAGCCAGTGCAAATTTAAGTGGAATTTGAGTGCAGTCTTGAAAAGGCTGCTGGAAGGTTGAGTAGTTATAGAGGGTGGAAGATTGTTCCAAAGTTTAGATATGGTACATGATAATATGGCTTCTCCTGCTGAGTTTTTGGGTTTGATAACAGTGATTTGATTTTTTGTTGCTTGATCTTAGGGGCCTAGTGGGGTGATAGTGTTGGAGAAGGGTTTGAAGGGAAAGGATGTTAAGGGGGTGGTTAACAAGTTTATGAGTGAGGGTGAATTGATTAAAGTGAAGGAGTTGTAGGAGTTCTTACCAGTTTAGTTCTTTAAGGGAGATATAATGATGGCTGTGGTAGGTGGTTCCAGTGGCAAATTTAGCAATTCTGTTGCAACAAGCATCTAGCTTGTGTATGTCTGTCTGTTTATGGTTAGTAAGTATGGACTAGGGTGGAGATTAGCTGGGAATTGGCTATGGAGATTCTAGCTGCCTTGGTTAGGAATTGGCGGCTTCGATATAATGCACCAAGTTTCTTGTGAACTTTTTTATTGTGAGAGATATGTGGGTGTCAATCTAAGTTTGTTGTCTATTTCCACACTGAGTAATTTTGTGTGTTCTGATGGAGAGATAATGGTATTGTCTTTGGCAAGAATGTTGAAGTGGGGGTGTTTTGGGTGGCTTTGGAAGGTTGGAAGAGGAGAAGTTTTGTCTTACCTTGGTTGAGTAAGAGCTGAGCATTGGTTAGCCAGCTTTCTACAGATGAGAATGATTCCTGTGTGATTTGTTGTAGTTCTGGTAGAGTGGGGGCAGAGCAGATGAGAGTAGAGTCATCTGCGTACTGTGTAAGAGATGCTTGTGTGGTGGCAGTATGTAGGTTGTTAGTGAAAAGTGAGAATAGCAGAGGGCCAAGGATAGACCCTTGGGGAACTCCAAGAGTAACTGGGAGGTGAGGTGATATGTTATCGTCCCAGATTACTGATTGCTGGCATCCGTGTAGATAGCTGTGGAACCAGTTGCAGGCTGATTGTGAGAAGGAGAGGTTGGGGAGAGTAGAGAGTAGTAGCTCATGAGATACCATGCCAAAGGCCTTTGAGAGATCTAGAAATACGGCAGTAGAGAAGAGGCCATTGTTTTTGTGATGAAGTATAGTGTTGGTGAAGGACAGCAGAGAGGAGGTAGTGCTGTGATATGGCCTGAAACCATGTTGGGTTTTGGAGAGGAGATTATTAGCTAGGAGGTAGTTGGAGACCTGGGTGTTGATACATTTTTCAAGTATCTTGGAAAGAAGGGAGAGGATGGCAATGGGGCAATAATTGGAGAAGTTGGTGGAGGGGGTGAATTTGTGGAGGGGAATGATGTGGGATATTTTCCATATTGAGGGAACATATCCTTCTGTTATGGAACTGTTGAATAGAATTGAAATTGGGTAGGCTAGTGTATCAGCTGCAGTTTTCAAGTATTCAGAGGGGAGGTTGTCAGCTGCGAGTTTGGTGGGTTTAAGTTTTGACAATAGTCTTTTTATGTTCTAGATAGATATTGAGGTGAAGAAGAAAAGAGGAGTGGGGGGTTTAGGGTTAGGAGTTGGGGGTCCGTTGTAGGGAAGTATTTTGTTTAGAGATGTTATAGTTTCAGTGAAGAGTTTGTTGAAGGATTCAGCAATACTGCTGGAGGAGGGGGGAATGGATGGCTGGGGGTTATCAACCTTCCCTGGGTGGAGGATAGTGTTAACAGTGGACCAGAATTGCTTAGGGTTGTGGTTGGTAGAGTTTAGGGTGGATGTATAGTAGAGGGATTTGTCTAATTTTATATGCTTTTTGGCTTTATTGCACAGATGAAGGAACAATTGCCTATCTGAGTTATTTTTTGTTAGTCGCCAGTGCTCCCAGGCCTTATCTCTGGATTTCATTAGGGTTCTGGTGGTCTTTTGTAACCATGGTGCACACCTGGATCTGACTTTGGTATTTCTTACATGAGCATGGGTGTTTAGGATGGAGAGGAAGGTACTGTGAATTTTTTGCAGGGAGGAGATGAAGGAGTTGGGGTTGAAGTTGGACTTGTTCTGTATTTGCCTGTGGATAATGGACTTCTGACTGACTGACTGTTTGTGTAGTGCCAAATTAGGAAAGTGGGGGAGTGGTCACTAAGACTGTCGCGTATGCAGCCTGCTAGGTAAGAGTGAGGGGCTTTGTTGACTAGGATCCAGTCAAGTAAGGTATGACTGTTAGGGCTTTTGTTGATTCAAGTAGGGGATTGAATGAGTTGAGTGAACGCATGGAGATTAAGGTGAAAGGTTGGGAGACTGTTATTACAGGATAGTCAGTTGATGTTAAATTCACTAAGAATTATGGTTTCCTGGAGTAGAGATAGAGTAGCCCAGCTCAAGAGATTTTCTAGGGGTGTAATATTTTGCCCTGGTGGGAAATAGCTTCCTATGATATTGATTGTTTTGATTGGGTTTAGTTTGAGATTGGCATAAAGGATTTCTTCATTGTTGAACTCCATGTTGATAATAGATGCCCACTTAATCAATTCATAAAATATCCCTGGACTATACTTTCATCCTTAACTGCACTAATTACTGACCCTATCTTAAAGTCGTAAGCATATTTACCCATATTGACCCATATCCCTTTTAATAATGAAAAAGAAGTCAGAAAATTATCAAAAAAGTGCTGGTCTCAGAATGGATCCTTCAGGTACTCCAGAATAATTTTCTCTACTACCTTAAACAAGTCACCGTGTTCAATCACTAGCATATGATGCGAGGCCCTTAGTCAACTTTTCCCTTTCCTCAACAGGTTCTTCTGGTACAGAGGTCAGTTTCTCATGTCTAGTGGTTTTAGTTTTGACTATCATTGAGGCAGCCGAGATTCTTACAGCCAAGAACCGGTACCTGGGAGTCAATGAAGATGAAAGAGATTGAGTTATTGGATGACAAGGTCTTCTCCTCTGCAAAATAAGCATCAGTGCTGTACCTTAATAGGTTCAGAGGTTCATAGGTAGGTACTGGGCTTTCTGCCCGAAGGCATATATTAGCCTAGCCATGTTGTGCGGTATTCACCGCCCCTTTGGTTAGTTCCCTAGGCCCTTGATCTAGCAGCTAGTACCCTTGGCCCCTATCTAGTAGAGCTGTTGGTATGATCCCTGATGTGAACTTTCTGTTACCCATCCACTCGTCAAGGTTCCTCTTGAAGAGTGATAGTGAGGGGCTCTGTCTTATGTAGATCGGGACCTTGTTCCATAGCAAAGGAAGTCTTTGCAAAGGGAATCTATCCCTCCAGCATGTTCTATTCATTGTTGTGCTGAGGTTTATATCCCTAGAGCGTGTAGCTCGAGTGGATTTGGTTTTGCTAAGATGGAGCATGTTCAAGAGTTCTGGGTTGGACATGGCTCTGTATGTTATACAGAGATCACCTCTGAGAAGGTGGTATGCAACAGAGAAAAGCCTTAGTTTTTTTCAATCATGCTGCATAGGACAACTATTTTTAGGCCAGTAATCCTCTTAGTGAAGTACCTCTATGGTCTCTCCAGCTGCTAGAGATGCCTAGCCAGGTACATACCAATTGGTGCATTGTACTCAGTAATGGGTCTGATGAGGGAAGAGTAGAGGGGCACCATTACATCCTTAGATCTTAATGCGAACCCTTTCTTGATGAGATGGGTCACATAGAAGGATTTTCTAACCACCTTGGCAACATGGTTATCAAAGGAAAGCTGACTATCTACTTGGGTCCCTAGATCCCTTATTACTACTTCAGATTTCAGGGAGTTACCTCCTATGTGGTAGTTTGCAGGTACTCTGTTTTTTCCAAAGGGGATTACTACGCATTTTTTAGCATTTAGCTTGAGACCATGGCTTTAACACCATGCATCAGTCTCATTAAGGCCCTTCTGGAGGATATCCATGTCGGCCGGAGACTCTATTATAGCACCAAATTTGCAGTCATCCACAAACTTGGTCAGCCACAGACCTTCAGTGTTTGCCTGTACTTTAGAGAAGTATATGCCAAACAGGAGGGGCCCCAGGACAGAGCCCTGAGGCACACCGCTCATTACTGGTCTGGATCCGGACATAGATCCCACTACTCTTACTTTGTGGGATCTGTCTGAGAGCCAGTTTGCGATCCATCTTGTGACGTAAGGGTTTATGCCCAGGTTGGTGAGTTTATCAATAATACCCAAATGGGGAATGGTGTCAAATGCTTTAGCAAGGTCAAGGTACGCTTTGTGTACCTCCTTTCCCTTATCTATAGCCTGAGTAACTGTCTCAAAGAAGTCCACCAGGTTCAGGAGGCATGATCTGCCCTTGACAAAGCCAAACTGTGTGGGGTTAAGTGTTTGGAGGTTCTCAATCTCTCCATTTATGAGTTCCATAATGATTCACTCCATTGCCTTACAGATCAGACTGGTCAGGCTTATTGGTCAGTAGTTCCAGGGTCGTTTGTGGGCCCACCCTTGTGCAGCGGAACCACCGTTGCTGTGCACCATTCTATGGGCACATATCCCGTTGAGAGGCTGAGACTGAACAGGGTATTCAGATGCAGGGTTAATTCATTTTGGAGCTCGCATATGACACAGCCCGGGACACCATCTTGTCCCATGGAGGCAGTATTTTTAGCTTTTTATAGAGCCTTATTAATCAACATATCAGTTATAATTGGAGTTACACAATACCCTGGAACAGTAATAGGCCCTGTAGGTGGTGAGCGGGGGGAGAAATTTGCACTGAACCTGTCAGCCAAGATGTTGGCAATGTCAGTGGGATCAGTGTATTTTGTTCCATTTTGTACTAGCTCAGAACAGACCTGAGCATTGCCATTTAGGTTTTTGACGTAACCATAGAAGGCCTTATGTTTATCCTTGGCATCCTTGGCAACTTTTTTTTCGAAATTGGCTTTAGTTGACTTGATGAGGGCCCTCAATTTCTTACTAAAGCTGATCAGGGAAGATTTTTCTACTTGAGATTTGGCCTTTTTTTTATAAGTCTCCTCCTTTTATTGTATAGTTTGCTTATGGCCGGGGTCCACCAGACTGGTTTCTTCTTGCTTGAGGAAGGAGTCTTGGTTTTATTTGGGATAGCATGCTCCATGCAATCCTGAAGATGTATATAAAGTACCTTGGTGTAGGATTCTGCATCGTGGATATCATTATCCTTCTGCAAGGGAATAGTGAAGCGTTCCACTTCTGACACAAGTAGTTTGAAGTTTGCTTTGGAAAGGTTTTTTAAGATGGTTTCTTTGACTGGGGGAGGTGGAGGGATGAGGATGTCTAGGGTTATCAGTTTGTGGTCTGATCTGACCAGAGAGGGAGTGATAACGGGTGTGGTACAATGGGCGCCCATATTTGTGATGACTAAATCCAATATGTTGTCCCCTCTAGTGGGAGAACATACCAGTTGTTCAAGGGCATTTGAATTTATAAAGTCTATGAACCGCTGGGCATAGGAGTTAGAACTTTGGTAGTTCACCCAGTCTATACCAGGGTAGTTGAAATCACCCAAAAATTATGGTGTTGGGTAGGACCTTTATATTTTCCAATGCCTCAAGGAATGCTGAGTGAGCATCTTGGGACATGGTGGGCGATCTCTAACAGGCTACGACTTGAAATGTGGTTTTGCCTGCTGATAGTTGCACATGGATGATCTCTGGGGCATCATGCTGCGCCACTAACCTGGAGATGTGGGTATCCTTGATGAATATGGATACACCTCCACCCTTTGTACTGCGATCCGGTAACTGAGGCCGGAAGGTATGATATGAATTGTAACCTGGTAGTGCTAGGGTGCTCTCTGGAGCCTTGAACCAGGTTTCTGTCACTGCACAAACATAGATTTTCTCCATACTGAGGAGTGCCTCGAGTGTGTGCATTTTGAGGTTGAGACTTCTGGCGTTGAGTAGCATTACCCTTAGTTTTTGGTTACCTGTGCTGGTTACAGTGGTTGGTTTGTCCTTTGAGCCTTGCCTAAAAAAAGGCACTATGGGGACAGCAAGAGCCTTGGCCAGTATTCGAAAGCCTAGGGGTGACAGGTGCAAACCAACTCTGCTGAAACAGCGAGACTTGTCTATCATGTCATCCCAAGCAGACAGACACTGGATCCTCTTAGAATGACACCAGAAGCTTAGCCAATTGTTGAAATTGATCATTTTTTTCTTTGTATTGTGGTATCATTCTAGGTGAAGGTAGTATGCTACTCAAGGTCAGGGTCATACCAGCTTGGGCTACATGATCAGAGATCTCCTCGATGTCTCTTTTCATGCAGTCCAGGGAGGTACGTCTTAGATCATTCACACCAACATGTACAATGACAGCATCATACTTGTACTTGTTCTGGAGTGACCTAAGTGCCTGTGTTATGTGGTGGATCCCAGCACCTGACAGGCAGCTGACAGTAACCTTCTCCTTGTTCAGCCTGGTGAGTGGAACATCTGTGTGCCTTACTATAGAGTCTCCTATTACTAGAGTGTTGGGTATGGTGTTTTGCCTTAGGGGCTGTCGTGAGGCACACTGCTGAGGTGAATTATGTGTTTTCTGGCTTGTGTTTGGAGGTGCAGGTTGCTTGCTTGTCTGATTTGGAGGGCACTGTTTCTTTTTCAGATTGGTACCTAGTGCCTCCGAATATGTTTTTGTGTATTTATGTCTATGTTTTGCCAGTGCTTGTTTTGTAGATCCATGTGTGACTGGTGGTGTGATGCTAGTGTGTCTCTTCTCCTCTTGATTGTCTGTTACAGTCATGGGTTGAGAGCGCTTAGCCTCCAGTATGGCTGTGTATTTGCATCTCTCACAAGTGTTTGTGTCTAGAGGTAATAGGAGAGGGTTGTCTGTATACATGAGGCAGTTGTGACATTGCCTCAGGATGCCCAATTCCACCAGATGAACTGGAGAGTACACCTGAAGCTGACCTCTGGACATGCTTGGAAAAGTAACTTTCATTTGTCTTGCGGACAATCTAGGGTCTTATGCTGTATTATAATAGTGCTGTCTAGGAGATTTGGAAAATAATAGTGCTATCTAGGAGATTTGGACAAGTGCTGATTTGGGTTATGCAAGTGCTGCAATAAGAGCATTTGATCTGAAGCACTTGAGTTGAGGCTTGCCTAGTTCTAAGGGAAAATTTGCAGCACAGACTTTGTGGAGCCAGGTATAGTATACCCCAGCTAACCAGTGCTGCCCGACACTGCTCTGTGCGCAGGACCGCACAAAAAGAGAGTTGCAGGGTTTTAAAAGAGAGAGAGATCAATGAGTTTGGAATTGACCCAAAATGGCCAATAAAACTACAGTTTCTAGGCAGTAACCACTCCTACAGGGACAGGCAGGCTGCTCAGTGTTAACCACTGCCACTGGTGAACACAGAGACTTCCCTTTAGCCCAAGTAAGCACTTGCCTCCAAGAAACTTACAAACAGTTCAGAACAGCAACTCTGTAACTGAACTTTTTTTTAAATTATAGAAAGTGGGAAAATAGCAAGATTTTTTGTTTTTGTTTTTGTTTAAGGATAGCAGAGACACACAAGTAGAAAACTAGTCAGAACAGTGCAATAAATGACCCCAACATGTGTGTGCTAGGTCAGAGCAGGTAAAATGCAATTTTAAGAAAAAACAATTTTAAATTAAGGGTACTTACTTATTATCGCAACCAGATTTTTGCGATAATATGGCTTGCTTCCCGGTGTGTGACTGTAACCATAAATGTATGCAGACTCACACAGGGAATGTTATCTGTAAAAAAAAAACACTTTGTTGAGGTAGGAATAGTATAGTACTTGAAAAATGACTGCTTGTTTGAACCGATGCTGTTTCCTGACATCATGTCAGTCATAGTACTTTTCCAAGTCCTGTTATGTGTGCACACAACACAGCAGAGCCGCGTCTGCAGCATATATTCCCTTCCCCAGAACTAGCAGCCCAAAAGGGGTAAAAAGCAACTGACAGTTCACACACCATCCAAAAAGGGGGAGAAAGGTAACACCTACAGACATGATTCATTTATTATTAAACACACACATCACAGAAAGCATGACACTCCAGGGGTGTGCAATTTTCATGTGAAAATGCAGAAACGCAAAAGACTGTTTCAAAAAAGTAAAACCTTACAACCTGCATGTTTACTATGGGGGACAAAAACACTGAGATAGCTGGTCAAAATCTTTCAGATGATTAAAATAAAATTTGAGTACTGGCCACGAACATAAGGATAGTATATTCCCGATTAACTTAGCCTATGTTGCGCTTGTAATCAGGAAGGCAGGATCTGCCATGCGCTGTATGCAGCAGTATGTAGTTCACTGGCAAAGTGAGACATGCCAGTCAGGACTCCAAAATTTGGCAGTTAGTCCTCTCCCTGCCTCACACCATGTGTGCCATAATTTTACTTACTTACACTCCCTTATCCAGCTTAATAGACCTGTTGTCTCAGACGTGGGAGTAAATTCGCAACCGCGAAAATCTGTTTGCGATAATACGTAAGTACCAAATTAAGTGCAACGCAAAAAATGTAATAAACAGGCTCTAGGTATGTTCTAAATACTGTTTCTAACACAGATATCAACTTTTGCAAGCAAGAAAATGCCGAAAAGTAGGCGGCAATGCAGTTTTTCTAAGAAATAAATCAGAAGAAAATACTTAAAATCTTAAAAGTGGCTCCTTTCTTCTCTCAATGTTTTCTCCTCTTGGTAGGTGCTTCAGCAACAACTATCAAGCCCGGAAAGATGCCAAAACCATGCGGCTGCAGCGATCAAGAATAATAAAATAACTCCAGACACAAAAATGATGTTGTTGTGCCTGCACTGAAAGATGATACTGACACTTGGAGGTCCTCACTGGTCAAACATTTGCAAAATTAGTCTTGCCAGTAGGAACACAAATTAAAAATCCATGCTAATGTAAGAGATTATCCACCTTGTGCTTGCTCTCCTGCAACTTGTGAAATAACTGTGGTCACAGAAACATGAACCCTCTCAAAAAAGGAAGCCTATCCCAACACCACACACCAACATTGCTGCCGATTCTTCTGCATGGCATCATGGTGAAATCAATGGGTCAACTAAACACCAATGCTGTAGATTGTCAAACACTTGGAGAAACAAAAATTCTTCTCCTGACAGACCTGCTTGCCTCAATATCATTACAATTTCTGCTTCTATACCAGCATTTGACACTGACTCATTTTTTGTAACATACTGAACCCATATATCAAGAATTGACATGCAAGTTACAGTTCTGTGCTTATGGACTGTACTCACATTTTTGTTTGCTTGCAAAATCAATCTATCTGGTCTTTACCTTTATTACTAATTGTTTTATTTATCTGTCTTTCTTTGCTGGAAATATTTTGCACCTATGGTCTTAATTATCTCTGGAAACTTTAAAAAAAAATGGGACAATAGATGTGACATTAGTGTTCTTTGTTGATACTTTTTGGATAATTTTACTGCCTTTGAGCAATAGCAGTACCTAAGTCTATATAGCCTTTTATGTGATACGTGATATGTTTTTCATGCAGACTATACTACTATTGTAAGCTTTTTCACCTTTCCAAAACTACCCAGCACAGCATATGCCAAGACAAGCTCACTAGTGCTAGCTGGTGACTTTCATAGGTTGCTGATGCAGAGGATTAAGACTCTGAGCTAACATGCTGCTTCCTGTCATCAAAGTCACAGGGTTTGATTCCTTCTACCTCTAGTTGCCTACTGTGTGATTCTGAGTAAGTCACTTCATCAGACAGTGCTACCAAACACTCCTGAAAAGGGTGCACTTACCCAGTTAACAGATGTATATAAAAAATAGTCCCCCCACTCTATCATCAGTTTGACTAACTCCTTAAATATGGCATTGAAACTAATGCTTCTATTTGGTTGTACAGCTTCTAAAACAGAAGGCAAGGATGTAGCTAGGCATACTCTTAAGCCATGGCTTTTTTTGGCCATACTATGCCCACAGCTGTGTAAATTAATATATAAATTAAATTCTCTGGCTATACCCACGACAGAAGGTCCCTTTAAAATTATTGCCTAGCATTATCCCACCTCTTCATTGTAATCCATGATCAGTAATGTTGGAGCACATATCTCTTGTCTGTTTTCCTCAGACTTACTTTCCTGGGACTCCAAACTGTTTATGATATGAATTATCCAGTTTTATATTCCCATGTCACATCTCTGCAAGAAAAAGAAACTGTCTTTGGCCATTAAGACGCAGTCATTTCATATTCTGTGAATCTTTCACATTCTCTGAATCTATGAATTGTTTTGCTGAGTTAATCTAAAGGCACGGCCATTTTCAAGGAAGAGAAAATCAGTAATTAACATTAGCCCCTCCCTGCACTGCTGCATTAGCATGTGACTACTACGGTGATGCTACTAAATGTGCTATGGACCCACTGGGCAAAAAACCTTAGCAGAAGTGTCATCCCTGAATCACATAGACTTACCACAATGTCAGGCAAAGTCTGTTACTTTCTAATCCATTTCTGGATTTATTTTTTTCTGGTGTTGCCTTCTTCAGTTTCTTTTAGGTAATTGAATAGTAGTTTTATTTTACATTTGTTTTTCTGCATTTGTATGAAGTGGTTTATTTCTGCTGCCATTGCTGTAGTTTAGTTAAACATCTATTTCTTTTTGTTTCTAATGGACTGGAATTTTTGACTATGCTTTCCCATATCCTGATAGCCATCTTATATTCAGTAGTTATTCGGTTTATTTTTTCTTTTTTTCTCTGTCTTACTGCTTCTGTGAACTCCATTTTCTGGTTGCTTTTCTTCTGATTTCTACAGCTGCTCCAGCTGCTGATGAAGCTTTTCTTATACTCCTTCACTCTGGCTACTTGCCTTGGCAGTTTAAGAGCTGCTATGTGTGTCCCTTCTGCTTTTTCCTTTTGAAAGTTTCATTCCTTCATTTTTTTTCTGAAGAAGAAAGTTAAGTAACATATATGAAAGACACATTTGCTGATCTTTTATTACACAATTTAAAAAATATTTTTGGGGACTTTTAGTGTTAGTATATGTCGTATGACTTACATTTTGTTTTTAAATAAACAGATGGACATTTTTAAATCTGTTGCATTCTGCTTACTATGACTTTTGCAATTTTTCCACATTTATTTAAAACACTTAGGGTTATATTTTTGTTGTGGTATGCAGTGTACACAAGACCCAATCAAAAAAGACTACACAGTTGCCTAACAAACTGGTTTGCACCAGATGCATAACAAACTTACTCCTTTGCATGTTTTAGGGTGTAATCATGGATGTCCCATTTACTACATGCTGAATATTCTGTTCGCACCTCATTGTGTTCATTTTGATTGCATTAGGTGTTCTAAGGTAAGGTAGCAACTGTCTACTCAATAATTCTGCCAATTTATTGTAAACCCTGTGAGTGATATAAATAATTTGGAAATACGGAGGCAAACTTCATGTGTCAGCCCCTATTAGTAACCATCATACCTCCATAATCCATATTAATTATCACACACCACTAAGCTTGTAACTTATCCAGATGATATAAAGAAAAAATGTCCCAAGCTTTCTAGAACACACACAAAAAGATTCCTGTCTCCAGCAGAGACAAGACCCACTCATTTCCCAGACACATATAATGCAAATCCACACAACATCAACTAGGAAAGTAGACCTTTGCTTTCCTAAATCTGCTTCCTAAAGGGAAATGCTTTAGTCATAGGCAACTCCATAGTTAGCCATACAAACCCCACTATCACCTGGACGGACAAGAATACGGTGATTGTAAACTGCTTGTATGGTGCTAGAATCTATTATATCACAAGGGCCATAAAATCCACTGAACCAGACAAGTATGACTATGACACAGTGAGACTGAATCACCTGAGGTACTCCATCCAGAAGGACATGAAGAGAGATTGGGTGGGAGGATGGCAGAACGGTTAAGGTGTTTACTTGTGCACACACAAGGGGGGTTTGTTTGATTCTCAGGGGGGGGACTGCTAGTTTAAAATGGCCCCCACAATAGCCTAGTACTAATCCATGAACCATGAACCATATGATGGAACGCACTATGTATGTCTTAGAACTAGGAAAGACAGAAAGACAGTGGAAAGACACTGGTCCTGAGCAGTATCTTACCTTCACCAAGCATGAGGACCAAGAAAGGCTTCACCTAAAAACAATAGCCTACAGACAGTAAGCACTACAGAAAACAAATGAAAGTTTTTAAACAGATAAAGATTTGTAAAGATACAGAATGCTTTTAACTGCAGACAAATCAGTTACTTGTGCAGATTTGTTAATAGCAATAAAATACACTTGAAGACTGAAAAGCAGACAGTAAAAGTGCTATATATTAATTGTTAGAAACAATAATCTGTATAAATAATCGAAAAAAAAACAGGATACTTATATATCTCAGCTAACTGTTGCGGTCAACAACTCTCATCCACTATGCTCAGTGTGTATAGATGCAATGCAACCTAGATTTTTCCCTTAGAATTGATCTAGTTCTCATAATAAACACCCTATTCCTACTCTAAAGCCTGGCACTTGCTCACTAAAGCAATTATATAAGTCAGCACTAAAAAATTAAAAGCACTACACCCTCAAAAACTCCCCTTGAGTACCTTGTTCCCCATTGGCCCTTTTTGCAATTATAAAGGAATTCCCAATACTATTCTAGCATGTCCAAAGGTCAGTTGTCAATCTCCTGTCTGGTCCAGCTGGTGAATCTGGGAATCTTGAGGCAATGTTACAACTGCCTCATGTACACAGACAACCCTCTCCTCCTCCCAACAAATTCCAACACATGTGAGAGATGCAACCATATAGCCAAACTGGAGGCTAAGCTCTCTCAACTCAGTACTGGCGTAACCAGTCAGGAGGAGAAGGAAACCACACTCACTACAATTCCAGTCTCACATAGACCTACCACGACAGCAAACCAAACACATAAACACACAAAAACATACTCGGAGGCTCTAAATAAAAATCTGCCTAAGCAACAGAGACCTCCAAAGCAGACACCCAAGCAACCGCTACCCCAAAACAAAACACGTGCAACACATAGCTCACAAAGCCAGTGTGCCGAACAGTCACAGCCCTTAAGGCTAAACAACACACCTGATACACTTGTAATAGGTGACTCTATCGTCAGGGACACTGATGTCCCGCTCACCAGGCTGAACAAGGAGAAGGTCATGGTGAGCTGCCTGTCGGGCGCTAGGATCCGCCACATAACACAAGCACTCTGGTCACTCCAAGGCAAGTACAAATATGACTCAGTCATTGCCCATGCTGGTTTTAATGACCTGAGACGTACCTCCCTGGACTACATGAAAAGAGACATAGAGGAGCTCTCTGAGCATGTGGCCCAGGCCGGTATGACCCTGACCTTGAGTAGCATCTTACCCTCACCAAGAATGATGCCACAATATGAAGACAAGATTATCAATTTCAATAATTGGCTTAAGTATTGGTGTCATTCAAAGGGGATCCAATGCCTGTCAGCCTGGGATGACATGCTCGACAAGCCACGATGCTTTGCTAGGGACGGCTTGCACCTGTCATCCATGGACTTTTGGATATTGGCAAAGGCTCTTGCCACCCCCATTGTGCCTTTTTCAGGCAAGGCTGAAAAGACAAACCCACCTCCATAGGTATCACAAGGGATAAGAAACTAAGAGTAATGCTACTCAATGCCAGAAGTCTAAACCTCAAGATGCACACACTCAAAACTCTCCTTAGCAACAAGAACATCGATATCTGTGCAGTAACAGAAACCTGGTTCAAGGCTCCCGAGAGCACCCCAGCACTACCAGGTTATACCTCATACCATGTTTTTCGGCCCCAAAACTTGGACTGAACTACAAAAGGGGGGGAGAGTATCAATATTCGTCAAAGATACCCACACCTCCAGGTTGGTGGCACAGCACAAAGCATCAGAAACTATCCATGTACAACTAACAGTGGGTAAAACTGCCTTCCAGTTTATAGCCTGCTACAGACCACCCTCCCAAACCCAGGAACCCCACTCGGCCTTCCTGAGAACACTGGAAAATATGAAGGTCTCTCCAAACACCATTATATTGGGCAACTACAACTACCCAAACATAGACTGGGAGCATTACTCTAGCTCCAACACCCTAGCCCAAAGGTTCCTAGAATTTATAAACTCAAATGCTATGGAACAACTTGTTACCACTCCCACAAGAGGGGAAAACATACTGGACCTGATCATCACCAACATGGGGACTCTATGCTCCAGACCAGAAGTGTATCCCTCACTGGTAAGATCAGACTATAAACTAATCTCACTAGATATTCACATCCTGACCCCAGCTCCTGCCCAGAAAACCACAGTGAAAAACGTCTCTAAAGCAAATTTCACACTCCTAAAAACCGAGGTGGAATCCTTCAAAGCCGTCCGGCCTGTATCATGCAATCCCAAACAAAACCAAGACCCAATCCTCCAGGGCAGGCGTCCTGTCTTATATGATAGAGCAAAATCCCAAAAAGGGAAGGCATCTCTGACAGTATTAGCAAAAAACTATGGGCACTCATAAAAATCGCCTAAGGCCAGCTTTGAAGAAAATTGATTTCAGCGCAAACTCCCCCCCCCTTCCCCACCAAAAGGGCAAATATCTATCCCAGCAGAGTGCTGCCCCCCTGGCATCTCAGATGCTCAGGTAAGAGCCGCCCTCTCCAAAGCAAAAAACACAGCATCAATGGGACCAGGCGGTGTCACGGGCTGCGTCCTACATGAACTCCAAGAAGAACTAAACCCAAACATAAAACTACTGTTCAATCTCAACCTTACAGGATATGTACCCAAAGAGTGGCGTACAGCAACAGTGGTCCCTCTCCACAAAGGTGGTGCCTCAACGGATCCTGGAAACTATTGCCCCATAAGCCTGACTAGCTTGGTCTGCAAAGCTATGGAAAGGATCATCATGGACCTCATAAATAAAGATATTGGGGACCTACAGACACTGGATCCTACCCAGTTGGGCTTTGTTAAGGGCAGATCCTGCCTCTTAAACCTGGTTGATTTCTATAAAAACAGTCACCAAGGCCATTGATGAGGGGAAGGTGGTCCACACAGCCTACCTGGACCTCGCAAAAGCCTTCGATACAATACCCCACTCGGGCATTATAGATAAGCTCGCCAGCTTAAATATAAACCCCTATGTCACTAGATGAGAAATAAATTCTCCTCACCACTACTAAAGACACCGAGGGTAGACAAATGAACAAAGAAAAAAGACCTTGGGTGTCGTACACAGCTTCAGGCTTCAGACTGTTAAAACACAATTTATTAATCACTTAAAAAGTAAAGCTGACAGGATGTAAACTTCACTAGAATATGGTGAACTGAAAAAAGTTAAGTATCCAAGCAGTTGTCATCCACAGCTTCAAACTTCAGGCTGTTAAAACTCAATTTATTGAAAACTTAAAAAGTGAATCTGACAAAATGCAAGCTTCACTGAGATGCTGAAATAATTATGTGGTTAGCTGTTCCTGTTTATAAAGGAAACACAATCAAGAGCTGGTAGCTAATTGTCTTTGGTGTTCTTAAAGGCACAGGACAAAAATAAATGTTCAAATTTTTGATACAAAAGATCTCTCTCAATTCTGTCCTGTTATGGACATCTCCTTCCCTGATGTTTTGGGTGACCACTTCCACTGCTTTGAACAAGAAATTATGCGTAGGATGGACCAATATGTGTGCTGCTAAGGCATTATGTGGAACTTTCTGATCAATGTCTCTGACATGTTGTAGAATATGATCCTTTAATCGTTGGTCAGTTTTACCAAGATAGAAAGCTTGGCACTTGTGACAGGTAGCTAAATAGATAATATGGCTAGTAGTATTCCTCCTCATCAGTACATAGTCTTGAGACTTTTAAGATTTGGTTGTCAAAGATGTTATCAAAAATATGTCTTGGATGCATGCTCTGCCAGTGTAAGAAATGATTTTGCCAGGTCTCTTTCCTATGCACCCCAGTAGAGAGACCTTGAGTTGGATGTAAACGTATCTTGACATCCAAAAATTATATGACTGAGGATGAGTGTTTCATTTTGAACTCAAGGAAGTCAGTGCTGTTGTTAATGAAGCATCCTTCTCGAACAACTACTACCTCATCAACTTCTCTTCCCTCCTCGACTTCATCCACAGGAGAGAAGGTTCCTACTGTTAGCACTGATATTGTCACCAGGGATCTGGGAGGTACTGGTGCTAACGATATCAATGATGGTAGTAATTGAGGAGGAATTATTGGAAGAGCAATCCAATCTACGTAGATATTTGAAGGATAGGGCTTACCAGGAAAATAATTTTCCACCAGTTTCACAGGTGCAAACCTATAGAAAGCAAAGAGGTCAACCTTATTACTCAGAGAGGTCTGAACAATCTTCACGAAGACAGTCTAATGACACAACACCTCAACAACTTAGATGTATGCTCACTTACAGTTCAGACAATCGACAGGTCTGTGAAGTGATCAGGAAATTTTGGCCGATTCTGACAGCGGATGATAAAATAAAGAACATCGTTGGAGAGATACCCAGGTTTCTCTATAAGAATAAAAAGAATATCAAGAGATTACTATGCCATAAAGATGGCTTTAAACGTGGTGGTCCACTATCAAACCGCAAAGGTACTTTTAAATGCTGCAGATGCAAAGCTTGTCCTTACTTAGATACTAGTAATACTTTTCTCCACCCAGTATCTGGCCTTAACTTTCATTTCGATGTTTATGCTGATTGTACTACTAGCCATATTATCTATTTGACTACCTGTCACAAGTGCCAAGCTTTCTATCTTGGTAAAACTAACCAACAATTAAAGGATCGTATTCTATGACATGTCAGAGACATTGATCAGAAAGTTCCACATAATGCCTTAGCAGCACACGTATTGGTCCATCCTACGCATAATTTCTTGTTCAAAGCAGTGGAAGTGGTCACCCAAAACATCAGGGAAGGAGATGTCCATAACAGGACAGAATTGAGAGAGATCTTTTGGATCAACAATTTTAGAGCCAATCGACCCCCAGGTCTTAATACAATAGTACCTCTCAGACCTGTTCTAAAATCTAGAAGAAACCTACCAAACATTAATACATGATTCTAGCATTTTTAACATTGAACTACATTATAGGAGACAAATCTCCACTTTGAACATTTATTTTTGTCCTGTGCCTTTAAGAACACCAAAGACAATTAGCTACCAGCTCTTGATTGTGTTTTCTTTATAAACAGGAAGAGCTAACCACACTTTTATACGATCTGAAGAAGGCATCTGCTGAAAGTGCTTATCGTTTGGACAATTTCATCAGCTTTTTACACTCCAGTGAAGTATATGTTTTTCTCAGCTTTGCTTACAAAGCATCTATTAACTGTGCTTTAACAACTTGAAGTCTGAAGTTGTGGATGTTAATTACTAGGCTAATTATTTCAGCATCTCAGTGAAGCTTGCATTCTGTCAGCTTCACTTTTTAAGTTTTCAATAAATTAAGTTTTAACAGCCTGACGTTTGAAGCTGTGGATGACAACTGCTTGGATACTTAACTTTTTTCAGTTCACCATATTCTAGTGAAGTTTACATCCTGTCAGCTTCACTTTTTAAGCGATTAATAAATTGTATTTTAACAGTCTGAAGCCTGAAGCTGTGGACAACACCCAAGGTCTTTTTTCTATGTCACTAGATGGGTTGCAAACTGGCTCAAGGACAGAACCCACATGGTTAGAATTGCTGGAGCCATGTCAGACTCCAAACCTGTTACAAGTGGCATCCCACAAGGCTCAGTCCTGGGACCTCTCTTGTTCGGTATATATTTCTCGGAGGTACAGGCCAACACGGAAGGACTGTGGCTGACCAAGTTCGCAGATGACTGCAACTTGGCACCATAATCGACTCTCCAGCTGACACAAGCATCCTACAAAAGGGCCTCATAGAAACAGACAACTGGTGCCAGAGCCATGGCCTCAAGTTAAACACCAAAAAGTGTATAGTCATCCCCTTTGGCAAAACAAAGTGCCCACAAATTACCACATAGATGGTAATCCATTAAGTACGGAAGAAGTAATTAGGGACCTGGGGATCCAAGTTGATAACAATCTCTCATTCGACAACCACGTGGCCAAAGTGGTTAGAAAAACATTTTATATAGCCCACCTAATCATGAAGGGATTCACATCTAGATCAGGGGAGGTCATCGTGCCTCTTTACTCATCCCTCATCAGGCCCATAATTGAGTACAATGCCCCTTTTGGAATGTACCTTACCAGACACCTGCAGCAACTGGAAAGACCCCAAAAGTACCTCACCAAGAGGATCAAAGGGCTCAAACAGATGCCATATGCTGCCCGGTTAAAGAAAATCCAGCTCTACTCAGTGGCATACCGCCTGCTCAGAGGCGATCTGTGCCTGACGTATAAAGCCATGTCCAACCCAGAATTAATGGACATGCTGCACCTCAGAAAATCCAAATCCCATTGAGCAACGTGCTCAAGAGACTTGAACCTCAGCACTGAAATAAATAGGACATGCTGGAGGGACAGATTCATAACCCAGATGCTCCCTTCACTCTGGAATAAAATCCCAGTCCAGGTTAGGCAGAGTCCCTCATTGACTCTCTTCAAGAGGAATCTTGATGAGTGGATGGGAGATCGTAGATTTACTCCGGGTATCACTTCTGTGTCACTGTTAGACAGAGGCACAGTATACTAACCTCGAAAAGGGGCATAGCAAAATTCATTTAAAATGGGTGGCGAAAGCCAAATACACTCTGGCTAGGCTTGTAAATGCCTTAGGGCAGATAGCCTAGTATGAACCTATGAACCTATGAACCAAGACAAGATATGTGACTTTAACAATTGACTAAAGTAGCTGGTGTCATTCTGAGAGGATCCAGCATATGTCAGCCTAGGATGAGATGGTGGATAAGACTTCCTGTTTTGCCAGGGATGGGTTATACTTTTCATAACAGGGCTTTTGCCTACCTGCTAAAGCCTTTACTGCCCCTATAATGCCTTTTATAATCAGAGTCTGTCTACTGAGCATTTGTATGTAGCAAACCTAAATCAAAATTTGGAAAACATCACGATGGTTCTACTTAGTTCTAGGAGTCTAAACAGAAACAAGCCAGAACTTGACTCTCTCTTGTAGCTCAAACACATTCATATCTGTGTAGTTTCTGAGACATGGTTTCAATCCAGTTGCTACCTCTATATCAGGCCCTTCGGTAACTGGGGGAGAGTATCTGTATTTTTAAGAAGCAATATCACCATCTGTTAAATTATCCATTACCCTAACTTGGATCTCCTGGAGATTCAAATCACCCTCAACAAATCCAGTTATTACTTTATTGCTAGCTAAAGATCACAATCGATGTTCCAAAACATTGTGAGTATTCCCTGGTGGTTAAACAGCAAACCAAATGCTTTCTTGCAAGTGGACTTTTATTACTCAAGCATCAAATGGCACACTTATTTTTCTAAATATGGATATGCTCAGCATTTCCTAGACTTTGTTAATAATAATGTACTCTATTGAATTAGAAAATTACCCAGTAGACTTGAATGGGCCTTACCAGCCTAGTCACCACCTGTACCTCACCATGTATTACCTCATTCCTGACTAAATCTGACTACAAGTAATTTATCTTCTCTATCTAAGTGGTACCACACCACCACAAAAGGAAACCAACATTAGGGCCTTCTCCAGGGCAAAGCTACTTCATCTTCTATAAGACCCAGAACCATGTATTCCAGCAGTCCCACTTCATGAACAAAAATAAGAACAACACTTTCATCTGTTAGGACTTCATCAGAATCACTGAAAATGGTTAAATGAGCTGCCTCAAAACTGACCTTTAACATGGCATTACATACCCAACAGATGAAAGTGCTCAATCTGGAAGTGCCAATAAAGTTATCCTGTCTTACTGTGTCCTGTCTGCCTGTTTTGTGGTTATTGTTTAGGACTAGGAAAAATTCCCCACAATTCACTGCAAACGGGCCCAGCTGAATGGGCTGCTGCATTTACCTCCAGTTATAACCTGCAACTAAACAGCTGCATAGGAGCATCTGTACCATTCTGTCACAAGTAAATTTGGGAATAAACCTCTCTGCTGGAACGCCCATATTAATAAACTCTATAATTAAAGATGGAAGATAATAAAATGTTCTAAAAAAGCCCCATCTTCTCTATCAAGACCAAAGTGAAACATGCCAGCTAGGAAATTAAGAGAACAATTAGAAAACGCAAAGCAGAGCACAGACTGAAGGTAGATGCAGATTCCAGATGAAACTAAAATCTGCCCTCTGTTATGTCAGAAAATTAAGGAATAATGTTTAACAATTCACTGAGCTGATCCATAATATTATGACAAATTGCAATCTCAAGGATATAGCCAGCATACTAAAAGACAAATTTAGTGCTAACTTTGTCAAACCTATCCACATTGTGGTGCCTATTAACACTGAAAATTTAGTTTCCACTGAAATCACCTTCAAGTCTTAGAATCTCTGTATATGTCTGAAAATAAAGTATCTATGGGTCCAGATAGCATAGCAGGCTGCATTGTCAGCAGATCCATGTATGTACATAGTTTCTATTTGACCTCTTTAGCCTCAGCCAGTCAACAGTGCTTATCCCAGGTACCTACAGAACAGCTACTGCATGTCGTCCACAGAAGAATGGTCCCTGTACAGTCTTGGTTAATTATAGACCTATGATCCTCACCAGTCTTATATGCAAAGCCATAGCACATATCATGCCAGACCTCATTTATGCAGACAAATGCAAATTAACTGATCTCGGCTCCACTCAGTCTGGTTTTGTGAAAGGCAAGTCCTGTCTCTTGAACCTAATAAGCTCCTTTGAAACGGTCACAGGGGCTGCAGATAGAGCTCAGCCTGTGTATGCTGCTCACCTTGTCCTGACCAAAGCTTTTGACACTATCCCCCATGCTGGTATTATTGAAAAGTTAGACAACTTTAATGGAAGCCCCTAAATTGTTTGCTGGATTACAAACTAGCTATCTAACAGAAAGTGGCTGGAGCCTTCTCCAAACATAAAATTGTAATGAGTGGGATACCACAGGGATAAGTGCCCAGACCTTCTGAATGTAATATTTTAACTAGTGGGATATCACAGGGATCAGTATTGGGCCATCTCTGAATGTAACATTGTAATTGGTGGGGTACCACAGGTATCAGTGCTGAGGCCTTTCTGAATGTAGTATTGTAACTAGTGGAGTACCACAGATATCTGTGCTCTGCCCTCTCTGAGTTTAACATTCTAACTAATGGGGTACTGCAAGGATCAGTGCTGGGATCTCTCTGAATGTAACATTGCAACTAGTGAAATAGCATAGGGATCAATGCTGGGGCATCTGTGAATGTGACTAGTGGGATACCACAGGTATCAGTGCTGG
This sequence comes from Protopterus annectens, assembly GCF_019279795.1. Classification (NCBI taxonomy): domain Eukaryota; kingdom Metazoa; phylum Chordata; order Ceratodontiformes; family Protopteridae; genus Protopterus; species Protopterus annectens. The sequence goes on along the minus strand of NC_056737.1, from coordinate 1,217,354,980 downwards.
GCCCACACTGAATGTAACATTATAAATTGTGGGGTACCACATGGATCATTGCTGAACTCTTTCCTGTTTGGCATTTATTTTACAGACACCCAAGTAATAACTCTGTAGTGTGGTTGACCAAATTTGCTGATGATTGCAAATTGTGCACTGTCTACTTATCCACTGAGGCTGAACTGCTCCATAAATGTCTGAAATATGCACACACTTGGTGTACTGAAAATAGTCTCAATATAAATGCAAAAAAGTGCAGTGTAGTAGTGTTCAGCAAATAAGCTGTTTCCATCTCATGTATCACAAGTACGATTCCTCTTCAGACAGACCTGGCGGCTTATGTGGATAACTCACATTTGATCATCATGTTTCTAACACAATCAGGAAACCCTTCAATCTGTCCCAGATAATATAGATACGGGAATATCATTAAGATCCAAAGAAGTTCTCTTAGTAATGTATTCTTCCCTTATCAGAGCTATTATTGAATACAGTGCCCACTTTGGTATGTACAATTCTGGGCTTATAGCTGAATTGGAAAGACCCTAATGATTTTTCACCCCAAAATAAATAAATAAATAAATAAATAAATAAATAAAGGTCTTAAATTCTTCAATTATGCCACTAGATTAGCACATCTGTCTTTATACTTTGTAGCTTACTGGCTGCTTTGTGGAGACCTGTGTCTTGCTGTCTAAACCACAAAAGACCCATTTGTATTTGACCTCTTACTTCTTCATAAAATCATTAGCTCTACAAACATCTGCACTAGAGACCTGAATCTATACTAACAAATAAATAAAACTCATTTGAAGGTTAGATTAGTTATTTCTAGCCTATGGAAAAAGTTACCACTACAGGTCAAACAAAGTATTACTTTATGTGCCCTTAAGGCTAGCCTTGATGATTAAATTGATAGAATTAAATTTACAGCAGGGATATCATCCATGGCCCTGCTTGGTTTGGGAGGTGGGTACTATTAAGGAGTCATAAGGAGTGGTAAGTTTGTCTTCTTAAAGGCATATACAGCTAGGCCTGTTATGATCCCTCAGATCATTTGCCTATTATTGCTTCTATGTTCCTTTTTTGGAAGGAGCAGGTACATTATTTTAATATTCTGAAACTTTTATTTATTCTGTTTTAAAATATATATAGATTTCAATTGGCCTTATGTAAAAAAATGGCTATAAGTAAGCAATAATGACTCATCACAAATGGATATTTACAGATAAATAACAAAACCCCCTGTCCACTCTGTCATTATCCTATAAGACAAGAACTGGAGGTTATTATTACACTTGGAAAATGGCCACTGTGGTTACTATTTATGAGATATTTTTATATATTGTTTTGCTGCTTTTATGCAGTGGTTGTTTACACAAGACTTTATTAATATATTCTATAACAAATCTTAAAATTAAAAATTTTTTTGCAAGGCTACAATATTGTAAGCAATTGAACAAAAATCTGGTGTTATTAGGATAGTGTTTTGCCTAACATCACATACCCCATGTAAATGTTATCTATTCACCCATCAAATGTAACTTATTATAAAATGGCATAAGATGTTACTAGACATCTTATTCTGCCTCATATTCCTAGAAATCACCTGGAACACCAAACCAGAACAGGTAATATTGGGACTTTGGACAGAGAGGATTTTCCAAGATGGCTGCACGCTGATTAACAGCTTAACTTCAGCTCTGCCAGTGTGAAAAAAAGAACCTGAACTTTTAATAAATTCATTTACCACCAAGTAAGTCCACTGCTGGATCCCAGTAATGAAGAAACTAAGAGTGTCTGAAAGAAAATCAACTAGAAATGGTGAAGAGAAAACACTGAATGGGAAAAATCCTGCAGCTGTTCAGCAAAAAGCAGTGAAAGCTGCATCATTTGTGCCAGATATGGCTTCCAGTAATCCAGAGGAAATAATAAGTCAAATGTGCTCATTGCTGATAAAAATAAACAAAACTCTGAAGGATTATATCAACTCAGATAACAAAAGGTTGGAACAATGGAAGAGGCTTTTAAAAGATATTCAGATGAGCTGATAAAACTGCAAAAATCAGAGATGAAAATGAATAAAAGACTGGCTGAGTAGGAAACTGTTCAAGAAGAGATGTTTCAAAAAATGGTAAATTAGAGGGCAGAGCACATAGGAGAAATCAGAGATTTTCTGCTTTTCAGGGAAACAAGAAGGAACAGACTGTATTCATTTTTGAAGGCACAAAAAAGCAGCTGGACTAATATTCCATAGCAGGAACTGTTAATTGAAAGGTAACATGGTGTGCATATTCCAAACCTGGCCATGAGAAAGCAGGAAGGCCTGTATTAGTAAAGATGCAACTATATCAGGAGAAAGAGTTGATCCTGACAAAACTGTGGCAAAAGGTCATTAAAACTTTGAGACAGTAGAGTGTTTGTGGAAAATTATTTATTAAAGAAAATCAGGTAGAAGAGAAACAGATTTATTCAAGCAATCAGGAAATGTCATGAGGCAGATATAAGCTTCAAGCTGCTGTATCCTGCCATCTTCAGAATACTTCTTCCTGGAGGATCAAAGTCATTTTTGATGCAGAACAGGCTGATGAGGAAATGAGCCATCAAATAAAAGAGGAATCTGCTTCTCATTTTTCTGATAATAAAGCACACAGAGAGACTTTGCCAGTGGAAGTTTGTCTACTGTTCCAAGAAAAATTCTTCAGAATCAGAGAAAATCATAGGATCTTTATATACACAACCAGAACCAGAAAAATATTAAATGAAACAACAGCAAAGTCCACAGCTTGCATACGAATTTATTCTCTCACTCTGACGTCTCGGCCTGAGCCTTCAAGGAGTATGAACCATATAATTAACAAAGCACATTTATACTATTACACACAAACAATTATATAATAAAACAATTAATGCAAATTAATTAAATTCATTAAATCAATATTTTTCAATTAAAATCTTCATTAAGACCACAAGGCTGTAATGTATTAAATTTCAAAATATATACAGCTTCCTTACACAATAAAGTATGCTTAATGTTGTTCTTAGCATAACCAAACTTACATATTTGCTCTAAAACAGTGCCTTGTAGCCCTTCATTTTTACTTTGATGAAAATCCTTAAAATGCATAGCCACAGAACTTTCTTCTTTTTTATTAATAATATCTCTGGCATGTTCTAAAAGTCTAACTTTAAATGCCCTTTTCGTCTCTCCAATATAAATTTTTTTACAAGGGCATTTAAGTGCATATATCACCCCTTCAGAATTGCAATTGAAAACATTACATGTATTAAAACATACATTATTAATATGAGAAAAATAAGGCACTACAAAGCTACAAGCTTTGCATTTACCACATCTAGAAGTACCTTTTATAGATAAACTCTGATGCATATTAGCTATAGGCATAATAAACTTACTTCTAACTAAAAAATCTTTGATATTTTTTCCTCTTTTATAGGAGAATTTTAAATATACATTCAACCATGAAGACACACTACTTAGTGAACTAAAATACTTCCAATAATAATTAACCATTTTCACCAATTCATCACTAAAACAACCAAAAGTTGTAACAAAATACATAATATCCTTCTGTCTATTGTTTATATCATTTAACTGTAACAAATCTCTATTATGAGCATTATTAATAACCTTTTTATACCTATGTCCAAAAAAACGTTTGTAACTATTTTTTTATTATATCTTCACCATAACCCCTATGTTCAAACATTTTCATTAATAAACTCAATTCCTTATTAAATACACTATCTCTATTGCATAATCTAGAAATTCTTAACATTTCACTGTATGGTAAACCTTCTATTGTATGAGGAGGGTGACAACTCATACCATGTACATATTGTGTGGCTCCCTCAAACTTTCTATTAACTGATGTAACTAATTCTTCACCATTCATAATATTTAACACAATATCAAGAAAAGAAATAGAAACACCTTTTTTAAACCCATCAAATTTCAATAAAAATCTATTGTCATGTAAATCTAAGATAAATTGATCTACCAATGCTTCACCACCTTCCAACAAAAAAATTACATCATCTACAAACCTGTAATACTTGATAACATATTTATGAAAAAAGAAATTCCTGTATAAAAATTCATGCTCAAACAGGCCCATAGCAAGATTGGCATACATGGGGGCAAATGCTGCCCCCATTGCCATCCCCTGTTTTTGTCGGTATAAACAATCATGAAATTCAAAGACAATTTTTGTTAAAGAAAAATGAATAAGTTCAACAATATATTCAGTAACCGGAAAGTCACCTAGAAAAAATCTGATAGCCTCTATACCAAAAGAATGATTAATATTGGTATAGAGACTTTTGACATCAAGAGTGACCCAATACATGCCTTTATTCCAGTTAACATCCCTTATCTTATCCAAAAAATCAAAAACATCAGAGATGTAAGAAGGCAAAGTCTTAACTTTGGTCAATAAAAAATTATGTAAAAAAATACCTAAATTATGAAGAAAATAATTACACCCCGAAACAATAGGTCTCCCTGGTGGAGCTCTCAGATCTTTGTGTATTTTGGGAAGACAATAGAAGGATGCCATTTGGCATCCTTCAATTTTAAATTTATTTTTTACATCTGATGCTGAAAAATATCCCAACCTTTGTCCTTTATCCAATAATTCCTTATATTCATCTAAAGCAACATTATATAAATTCCATTCCACCTTTTCATAGACAGTGGTATCATTCAGATGATCCATACACATTTTATAGTATTGGGAAAAATGCATAACAACTAACTTGTTGCCCTTATCAGATGGTTTGAAAATAATTTCTCTATTCTTACTTAGTGCTTCTAAAGCTTTCCATTCTTTGAAACATAGGTTATAGTTTATATTACCTCTATTTCTCATATATTCACTAAAACCATGTTCAATAGAAAAAATTAACATGTTCACAAAATGCACAACATCATTATTTAAAACTGAAGGTGTAAAGCCACTTGTTGTTTGCACACAATCAGTATCAAATTTATAGTAAGCATCAGGAATTATATCAGATGTACAAGAATGAAAACTATTTAAAGAAGAATTTAAACTATCTTCAGAAGATACAGACTGTACACAATTATGTATACTACTAAAAAAACTTTTTAAATGTAATTTTCTACCAAATCTGTATACATCACTTTTCATTTCATGTACACGAGAAATTACAGTGGGAATAAATTTCAATCCACGATTCAAAACAGACACCTCAACATCAGAAAAAGAATGTCCAGACAGATTAACAATGTAATCATTAGTCGAAGGAAGCACAATGTCACCATTTACCTCTTTTGTGACCCCCCTGAAATGTTTGCTCTCTTGTAGATGGATCATACATTTCCCTTTCACGTTTCTTTCCTTGTTGCCCTCTGTTGAAATTACCACTCTCTCCACGAAAAGTTTGATGGAATCTTTCCGGTTGTTGGGGCATTGGCATCACCGGAAAGTCTCTGTCAATGTTATCACCTTCTTCATATGAGGTATATCCACCTTCCGATGCTGAAAAAGACGAATTATAGTGAATGTCCTTCCTGGAATCTGTTTGAAACTGAACACACTTACGTGGCTTGTTCTGATTGGCTCTCGACAAAAAAGCTTTGTTGTTTTCATAGTCCCGTATATCTCTGAGTAGTTTCCCTTTCTTTCTATCAACTAATTGTGTTTCATACTCTTTTAATTTCACATTCATGGTGCTAAGGAAGTCATCCATAGTGGAAGCAGAAGTGCAGGCTGACAAATTATCACATAGTTTCTTAATTTCTATGCCCAGTTCCTTTTGTTTGATTCTGTCACACTCAATAACTATGTGTATCCATTCAGACACACATTTGTGAGCTGCTGCAACCCAGTGTTTCTGAAAAACACAGTCAGTCTCATTGGATAAATCAAATGGAGTAGTGGGATCTTTGTAAACTCTGAGTCCCCTCGGTGTTATGTCTATATCAATATACTTTTGTAAACCACAAATATTGAAAAACGTAGCAGTCTCTTTCCACATATTTCTTTCTAGTTCATCAAATAGAGACTTATTTTTAGTGCTAATAGAGGTTGGTAACTTTCGACCTACATTATTGAAGGGATTTGGGAAGCGCTTACGTCTGTCATCTTCCCATTGATCCCAAACAGAAAAACTGTTGCCAGCTGAATTCCTAATGGAAGAATTACGTTCCCCCCGATCTGCAGTGTTGGCTAGAAAGTTATCCAGCGACAATTGCGTACCATCCATATTGTCATGGAAAATACGATAAAATTGCTGATAAAAATAAAAAAAACTCTGAAGGATTATATCAACTCAGATAACAAAAGGTTGGAACAATGGAAGAGGCTTTTAAAAGATATTCAGATGAGCTGATAAAACTGCAAAAATCAGAGATGAAAATGAATAAAAGACTGGCTGAGTAGGAAACTGTTCAAGAAGAGATGTTTCAAAAAATGGTAAATTAGAGGGCAGAGCACATAGGAGAAATCAGAGATTTTCTGCTTTTCAGGGAAACAAGAAGGAACAGACTGTATTAATTTTTGAAGGCACAAAAAAGCAGCTGGACTAATATTCCATAGCAGGAACTGTTAATTGAAAGGTAACATGGTGTGCATATTCCAAACCTGGCCATGAGAAGGCAGGAAGGCCTGTATTAGTAAAGATGCAACTATATCAGGAGAAAGAGTTGATCCTGACAAAACTGTGGCAAAAGGTCATTAAAACTTTGAGACAGTAGAGTGTTTGTGGAAAATTATTTATTAAAGAAAACCAGGTAGAAGAGAAACAAATTTATTCAAGCAATCAGGAAATGTCATGAGGCAGATATAAGCTTCAAGCTGCTGTATCCTGCCATCTTCAGAATACTTCTTCCTGGAGGATCAAGGTTATTTTTGATGCAGAACAGGTTGATGAGGAAATGAGCCATCAAATAAAAGAGGAATCTGCTTCTCATTTTTCTGATAATAAAGCACACAGAGAGACTTTGCCAGTGGAAGCTTGTCCACTGTTCCAAGAAAAATTCTTCAGAATCAGAGAAAATCATAGGATCTGACTAGAAGAATGAGGAGTACCTTAGAAGTGAACCAGGATCTGCCACTGGTAATTGGAGATGAACAGGAAGAAGAACATAACAAGGAAATTAATGAATAAATGTGAGACTACAAAGTATCAGTCATGTGTGAAATACAGCTGTGTAAGAAAAAATAGAAACAGTGGACTTTTGTTTACTTTGTTACACTTGTGGAGAGTGAAAAGGCATTTGCCCCAAGTCATGTCATTAATGTCTGGAAGAACACTGAGGGGAGTGGAAGAGAAATGAAAAAGTTAACTTTATGTAAAACAATTTTTCATTTATAGTAAATCATTTTAGTTCTTATATTTGATAAAGCCGCTAAAGTAAACAGATGTATTTTCCTCTCTTTCATTCTTTCTTCCCTTTTAGTATTCAGAAATGTAGTTATTTCAATAGAAAAAGATAAAAAAATGCTAGACAAAAGCATGTTTAAGTTAATAGGCTGTAATCTTGGGTTATTGAGGTGGAGGATGGGGTAAAAGTACACAGATCATAATATATGTACACCTGACATGTTTTCTCTTACTTTTGTGTAGGTGAATATCTGGCTTAAGACCTTTAGCTTAATTTAATAACAAGTGTTAAGTGCAAGCAAGTAAATAAAAGAACACAGAGCATAATGAAACGTTTCTTTTAGCAATAAATGTTTCAGTTTGTCTTTAGAAGTCTGCAACTGAGGACTACATTTTTTCTCTTATCTTTCCATGAAGACAATCTGATAATATGACAGTAAAAAGCCAGAACACTGCTTTCATCAATGCTAAACATTAATGCTTTCTGAAAGCATACAAATTGTTTTCCATCTGGGAGGGGAATAAAGAAAAAAGGATCAGAGACAAATTAGTGCAAATTGAAGCATAGGCAATAACATGCATCTTAGCATGGATAACCTCAATTTTAGGTTAATTAAGGGCCTGCATTTTCAGCTGTCTATTTGGGACAGTTGTTTCTGTTAGGAGGGTTAGATTTCATTATTTGAAGATGTACATATGTTTGTGCATTTCTATTAAGTTAACAGGTTCTAGTGGTTTTCAGGAAGTGTGTTTTTTGTGATGGTTTTCATTAAAGTAAAGTCTTGTAAAATGTGACATAGGTTTCAGTATTGGTAATAAAGAAAAACTGTATAACGAGTCAACCTGATAAACATTAGTGGGAGCATGTATTACAAAATCTGGAAATAGAAATTTTAAAAAGCTGTCATATATAATAGATGTGAATAATGACTTCTTATCATAAATAAGACTCTTTCTATATTATCCTGGAATGTGAGTAGTCTCACATGTATAGAAAACAAATTATAGTAAAAAAAAGAAGAGTGGAAATAGCATTGCTGCAGGATATACATTTGACAGAAACGAGCATGTGACTTTAACAAAGAAAGGATTTCCAGAAGGATATTATGCAGATTATCAAGGACAAAGGAAAACAGGAGTACTTATATTAATTGCTAGAGGAACTCCAACAGTGATAAACAGGAAAAAGAGATAATAGTGGCAGGTTTGTGATAGTAAGGGACTTCTGGCCAGGAAAGAGGATTATGCTGGTATGTATTTATATTCCGCTTAAGACTGCTGTTGTGGAGCTTTGTTTTTTGTTTTTTTGTTTTTTTGACAGAAATAATCGACAGCAGGCAATACTATTTATATGTGAAGACTGGAATTTGATTTGCAACAACAAGGGTATGTCTGGGGTGGGGGGCTAGAAAAGAGAATATAAGAAAAAGAGGGTAGAATTCTAAACAAAGTTCTGAAATATTTGGTATAGAAGACATGAATTCAGTTGTAGGAACTCAGAGAGAATTTACATATTTTTCCCAAAAGTACAATATCTAGGCTAGACTAGAAAGAAATCATATTTCAAAGGAACAAGTGCATTTAATTGAGAACTTTGAAACCCATCCAATAACTATTTCACATCATGTGCCAATAATTACTAAGATAAAAATATAGGATAATGAAGTAAAGATGAGACATGGGTGCTTCCCCACCTACATGTTAAAAATAGGAATTTAAGGAATGGGTAGTGGAAATTATCCTGGAGTTATTGGGGAAGATGGAAAATACTCCAGAAGTTATAGCTAGTGATTGAGATAAAAAGAAAGTGGAGTTTAAAAATAGGATAGAAATAAAAGAAAAAGAGATACTGTATGGTTAAGAAGTAACAAGAATTATTTAGAGGGTCTGACAAAGGTTAAATTATTACTGCATAAAGGGAATCTCACGGAACAAGAAGATACAATTTTGTAGAGTGCTGAAAAGAAAATAAGGGAACATCTTAATAATATGCATGGGTGTAGAAAGATTGCTGTTAAGCAACTGTTTTTCAAAATAACTCCAGAACACAAAAACTTTTGGCACAATGACTTAGGCAACAGAAAGTAGAAAGGGTTGTTGCTAAACTTATGGAGCCTATAACAAGAAAAATAACCAGAGATCCTGTGGCAGTATTAGAAATATTTCTGTAATTTCATGAAAACTTGTGTAAAGCAGAGAGGTTGGGAAATCAAGAAAAAAAATGCTAATGGAAGTATTTATGAAAGACTTAAATATGCCAAGGTTAGAGGTAGATGAGGCTCAAAAAATAAAAGTTAGGATAGGAGGAAATGAGATACAAATGCTGATATATAGCCAATCTGCAGGGAAGTCTTCAGGAATAAATAAACTTCTAGTAGATATCCGGCAGCTAGGATAGAAGAAAGTGATTAAGATCTGGAAGGTTTTGTTTAACAGTATTTTAAAAGGAAGGAAAGTATTAACATCCTGGGAAATGAAAAAAAAAACTGTGGTGGCTGTAATCTTTAAAGATGATAAATATCCATTAGATCTAGCTTCATGTAGGCCCATTTCAATTTTAAACCATGATTATAAAGTATTTATGTCTATAATGCATAAAAAGAATGGCAAAGGTGCTGCCAAAACGTCATGGCTATGGATCAATGTGGTTTTGTGGAGGGTGGGCAAAAATTTGACAACATTAACGGAGCAATGATAATCCAGAGGGAAACAGAATATATGAAAATGCCACTGTCATTGTTGGGTCATTATACAGAGAAAGCATTCAACAGAGTAAGCGGGAATTGTATGAGTGCGGCAATGGAAACATTTGCATGTCCTGATACAATAATGTTATTTAGTAAAATATATGAGGGGATCCAAGGAAAAATCAAAGTGGGATGGTTCCTGTCTGATAAGTATGAACAGAGGAACCAGGCAGGGGTTTCCTCTTTCTCCTTTGTTATTTGTGTTATATTTAAAACCATTTGCAAAGAAAATAAATCACTAAGAAATTCAAGGATATAATTGGTATGGTATTCAAAAAAGTTGACTTTATTTGCAGATGATATTATTTTGTACCGGATTACCAAAAAAAGGACATAACAGTGTAGCAGAACATTCAGAGACAGTTCCAGTTTTTTTTTTTGGGGGGGGTATACAATGAAATAAAACAAAGGCTATAAGAACTGGTTCAGCAATCCCCATATTTATGGGGACATAATAAATGAATTATTTAGGACTATGGGTTATAAATGATTCTGCTATGGCAGCTAAAGATATGTGGGAAGACACTAAACAAACAATAACAAAAAAAATTGTGAAACTGTAAGCTCTTGCCTATGGATATGGATAGCAAGTTACAAGCAGTAAAAATGCTTTGGTACCTTTAACTTTGTACAAAGGTCAGGCTATTTTTATCAACCAGAGGAGAAGTTGTGGATAGTAATTAATAAAAAAAAAAATGTTGGAGGATTTTATCTTGGATAGGAAGAGGGCAAGAATCAAGTGGGATAAGATGATCCTTCCAATAGAACAAGACGTTTTAGGATTACTTGATTTGAATGGATATTTTAGAGCTACACAGTTATGGCTGTTATATGTGACACAAGAGGAAAGTAACAGTCCAAAGTAGAAAGTGATGTTGATGAAGCAGGGGATAATTTAAGAAATAAGGAAAAAGAGTATGATTTTGGACACAGATTATTAAGAAGAATAGTAACAGTCATACAGAATATTATATTCATAAAGTAGCAGAAAGTATGCTAAGAACTAAGTCAACATAGAAATGGAGAAAGGAGATGCTGCCAGTAGAGATTATTGCAATTAGGTGTACAGAGAAATGATAAGAAGGGATGGAATTTACTGGAAGACATGGCAAAGGAACCAAGGTATTGGGAATAGATATTTAAGAAGGAAAGGTAATAGAATGGGAAGAGGCCAAGATGGCATTTTTTACTGCAAGCTAGAGATTGCTTTCTGTAGCAGGGAATGATATCAGAATATATGCAAAGAGAAAGGGACAGGGAAATCCTAAATGAAAGACCTGCACTGGTTGAGTTTTTAGTTGGATCTAGAACAGAAACTGCTGTTAAAAAAGTGATAATTACAAGGGCATATAAAATGTTGCACAATAACTATACGAATAAATCAGCAGAGGTTAGAAAACACTGGGAAGAGAGACTAGATAAATCACAATGAAAATTGGAGGACATATGTATGGCTCCCAAATATGCAAAACAATCTAGAAGGGTTAGTATTTTTGACTGCACGTGTTTGTATCAGTACTTTTGTATCCCAAGCAGACTCTAAAGAACTCAGGTAAATGGCAAATACTGAAGGTGTAATTGGGAGGAAAGCGGTACCTGGGAGTGTATTTCTCAAAGTATAAGGAGTTGGCAGATTTTAAAAATCTGTTACAGAGTACTCTGTCATGAACACTGGATGACCAAATGAGTATAACTAAGGGCATGATTTGTTGAGCTGGGATACAGCATCTCATTTTCTTAAACATAGCAAGCCTTGTTAAGTTTAATTCTGGTGGCTGCCATAAAAGCAATTACTAGAGAATGTAAATCAAAGTTTAAACCAACCATACCTGAAGTAATAAATATTGTAACAGGAAACAGAAAAGTGTAGGAATAAATTGCATAGAAAAATGTGGAAATTGTGGGAACAATACATACAGAAAAATGTTTTGGAAGAGGAATGAGGTTTGAGAGAATGCAGGAACTGAACAATTTATGTAATGTTAGGATGATTATATTTCGTATATCTGTGATATATAATGTTTGTAAATAGGAACTTGTTAACATGGTTTGATTGATTTTATATAAATGTAAGTTTGCCTATGTCACAAGTGATAATTCAATAAAGGGACCTAGGATTTCATAACTTGAACTTACATGCAAAATCAGCTACCATGAAAGTACTCGAAGAGGACCATAGTAACAATTGTAGGCAAGTCTTACCAAGGAGTATATGATTCCCAGCTATATACACCTTTAAGTCAGCACACTTAGAAAGTTTATATCTCCCCCTTTCAATCACTTAATAGTGTTCCCAAATTGACCAGGGCTATACTTGACAACATTGGAATAACTTGTGTTAATTCTTCCATTCATCACATCAAGCCTTAAAGGTAGTCAGTATTTCTAACTTATTCACAGGTCTCATCTGAAGCCCCTCACAAGAGGTTATGGTCTTAAGATTCCCTTCCTTATACATATATATTTAGGCAGCCATCAGGAAAACAATAATTTACTGATCTTCTACTAATTTAACCCAACATAAAAATCATGACTTGATTCTGGTCTTTAAGAAGCTAATAAAGATGCCACCCTATACCTGCATTTGGATCCCTATAACCTAAACAAGTGCTTTGTCTCCTGTCAAGATACAGCAGTTACACCAAACTTTTAGTTATGTACTCACCATAACTTCAGATGTTTGGGATCCATCTCGCCTACATTCTGACTGATGGGTTCGGAGCCGATCCCTCGGCTCCGACTCGGCACGCTTATGCCAAAGAGCGAAGTCTCTTATTGGCTGAGCTTACTATATCCCAGGATGCACCACTACCAGTCCCCCAGATCTAGTTTGTCCGCATACATGCACACACGCACGCACTGCTTATATAACATCGTCAGATGAAACAAGATAAAAACAGTAGAACTCAAAACCGTTCAATCTCTTCTGATCTCCAAGGCAGGGGGAAGGAGGGTGGGTATTAGGAATGTAGGCGAGATGGATCCCAAACATCTGAAGTTATGGTGAGTACATAACTAAAAGATGTTATGTGATCCTATCTCGCCTACATTCTGACAGCGTCCCTAGCACCTGAATCCTGGGTGGCTCACTGGAAAACACTCCTGAGTACCGTGGAACCAAATGATGCCCGCCCTTTAGATGCCACATCCAATTTATAGTGGGAAATGAAAGTGTGCGGGTTGGACCAAGTAGCCGCAGCACAAATCTCAGAAATAGCGAGCTTGGAATGAAATGCAATAGAGGTAGCCATAGCTCTAGTAGAGTGAGCCTTGACAGATGTTGTAAGTTGCTTATTTGAAGAGGAATAAGCCTGAGTTATGCAATCTCTAATCCATTTGGCAATAGTAGCTTTAGTGATGGTTTTACCCAGTTTATTATCTGAAAAGGACACAAACAATTGGTCTGTTTTTCGAATCTGTTGAGTCCTGTCTAGATAGAAGCGCAATTGCCTGTGAACATCCAACTTATGCAAGGTGTATTCTGCTTTGTTTGAAAATTTTGGGAAGAAAACTGGTAGCTCTAGGGATTGTTGGAGACAGAGATTAGAACAAACTTTTGGAACAAAGGATGGGTTAGGCCTAAGTGATACTCTATCCTTGTGAAAAATCAAGTACGGTGGTTTGATAGATAGGGCTTGAAGTTCTGAAACTCTTCTTGCAGAGGTAATTGCAATTAAGAAGGCAGTTTTCCAAGACAGATATTTCAACTCACATGTAGCAGCCGGTTCAAAAGGGGGAGATGTTAAGGCACTAAGTACCAAATCAAGATCCCACGGAGGTGCAGGATGAAAAACTGGGGGTCTTAAAAGCACAGCACCTTTCATGAAAGTTTTACATAATCTGCTACTCATCAACGGTGGGTCTATGGATTCGTGAAATTTAGAGATAGCTGCTAGTTGGACCTTAATAGTAGAGACTGAAGATCCTTGATTAAACAAGGATGTTAAAAATTTCAAGACCTCTGGTATCGGGCAGTAATAGGGTCTAAGCCTCTGAGTTGAGCCCAGATAGCAAACCTCTTCCACTTACTGTGATACAATTTCTTAGTGGTGGGTTTGTGGGCTGAAGATAAAATGTGAATAACTTCAGGGTCCAAGGTGTGATTTCTGACTAAAGTCGGAAGTGGAGGAGCCAAGCTGCTAATTTCAAAGTGTGAAGGGACTGGTGCTGTTGTCCCGACTGATGAATCAGAAGGTCCGGAGTTAGATCCAAAAACCAAGGACCGTCCAGAGCATATTTCTGTAGGTAGGGGAACCATACCTGACGAGGCCAGTACGGAGCAATTAGAATCATTGTGGACCCCAATTGGTAAGCTTTCTGGATGACTTTGGGAAGGAGTGGAACTGGAGGGAAAGCGTAAAGCAGTCCTGTTGGCCAAGGTTGGACTAGGGCATCCGTAGCTGCTTCCCCTTGACGCGGGGTCAAGGAAAAGAACCTTCTGCACTTCGTGTTTTGTGGTGTTGCAAACAGGTCGCAGCACGGAGTCCCCCATCTTTTGAAAATCTGAGCTGCTACAGCTTCGTTCAGGGACCACTCGTGAGGAGAAAGAATAGTCCTGCTCAGTCTGTCTGCCAATACATTGGATTTTCCTGGAATGTGGGTCGCTACCAGGAAGCGGTTGGTAGCCACTGCCCATTCCCACACCCTCATGGCCTCTCTGCAAAGGGGTAAGATCTGGTCCCTCCTTGTTTGTTTAGATACCAGACCACCGACATGTTGTCTGTGTGGATAGCGATAATGCCTTGAGGGAGAAAGTTGTGGAGGGCTTGTAGGGACAGAAGTACAGCCCTCATTTCCAACACATTGATATGGAGAAAGGTTTCGTTTGGAAGCCAAGATCCCTGAACTGACCTGCCCAGACAATGCCCCCCCCCACCCCGTCTGGGAGGCATCCGTCGTCAAGGTGGCTACCGGAGGGGGCATAACAAAAGGTCTTCCCTGATTCAGATTGGATGGCAGAAGCCACCAGCGGAGGTCCCGTTTGCACGTTTCTGTAATCAGTATGTGATGATTGAGGGGGAGATCCTGAAAGGACCATTGTGTCGATAACAGCCACTGAAGAATTCTCATGTGCAATCTTGCCAGAGGAACTAGGAGAACCGTGGCAGACATTGAACCTAAAAGTTGCAGGACCAACCTGGCTGGGGCTTTGGACCTTAGAAGCAGGGCTCGGACTTGACCTTGTAATGTTTGTATCCTTTCGATAGGAAGGAAGATTCGCATCAATTTTGAGTCTATCTCTGCTCCTATGAATCTTATGCGCTGAGAAGGCAGCAAGACAGACTTTGACCAGTTGAATGTAATTCCCAGGGAAGCACCCAGGGAGATGGTGGCTTGTAGGTTCTCTAGTAGTAGATGCCTGGTGGTGGCAGTCAGGAGCCAATCGTCCAGATAGGGAAACACTTGGAATCCGAGACTCCTCAGGTGAGCAGTCACTACTGCCAAACACTTGGTGAACACCCTGGGGGCTGTGGTGAGACCAAAGGGCAGAGCACAAAATTGGAAATGACTGTCTCCCAGGCTGAAGCGCAGATACCTCCTGGACGCCTGATGTATCGGTATGTGATAATAGGCGTCCTTGAGATCTATGGAGCACATCCAAACATCTTTCTCCAACAATGGGAGAATGGATTGTAAAGTGACCATTCGGAATTTGGACTTCATGACGGACTGGTTTAGTTTGCTGAGATCCAAAATGGGTCTCTGGTCCCCTGTCTTTTTTGGCACTAAAAAGAACCTTGAGTAGTTTCCGGATCCGATCTGGTCTGTGGGGACCGGTTGGATGACTCCTTTTTCTAGCAGCTTTGAAGCTTCTACGGCTGCAATTTCCCTTTGACTGGGTGGTGGGCCCGGGATTTTTTTGGACGGGGTGAGTGTGTGAAGGGAATGGTGTAACCTCCGGCAATAATCCGAAGCACCCATCTGTCCTGAGTAACAGACTCCCAGGCTTTTAGGTGCTTGGCAAAATGGCACCCGACTGGCTCCGGAGCAGCACAGCCGGGCAATCCCTCATGGAGTGTGGGAGGCTGAAGAGCCACGAAAGGACTCGCGGTCTCCAGAGTTGCGGGGGCCTCTGCCGCCTCTGGGACGGCGTCTCCCAGAATAATTTCCCCGTCCTCTGCCTCTGGAAGGGGAATCTTCCTGCTGTTGGGGAAAGAATTTCTGTGATTTGCGGAACCACATCTTCCCTCCTCTTTTAGCCTTGGGATAAGGCCGAAAGGGAGTGGAATAACGTGCTCCTACGGCAGATAAAGTCTTTCCCTCCTGCTCACAGTGGGTAAGAGTGTCTTTTACCTTGGGTCCAAACAAAGAGGACCCATCAAAGGGAGCGTCGGCAAAGGAAGACTTGAAGGCCTCCGCGAAATGACACAAACGGAGCCAGGCTTGTCTCCGTAGAGCCACGCCTGTGCCTGCTGCTCTACCCGCCCCTTCGGCCGCATATGAAATGAGCCTCATGGACGAGTTAGAAATCTAGGTAAGGATAGCCAACTGAGAGCTGACCGACTGGGCTAGCTGCTCAGGTAGGTTACCTGAGAGGGAGTCTGAGAGCTCCTTGACCAGATCCCTCTGTAGTCTGGTGAAATGTGCCAAATAATTCAGGGACCTCAGAGTAAAGGCCGCTGAAGTCAGGGTGCGCTTCCCGTACCGGTCCATGCTCCTAGACTCCTTATTAGGAGGATGGACGGACGTTGAAGCCTCTGCCACGTCCTGCTGGGTAGCAGATGCCACCACCATGGCATCTACAGCCACGCCTTTCGTCAAGAACTCCTTCTCGGGTGGGGCAGACAAAAATTTGTTAGGGCGAGAAGGCACTGGTTCCACAGTATCTGGATGTTCCCATGCCCTCCGACAAACCAAATCCAGGAGCTCGTCGAAGGGCGGAGACACCCAGGAGGCGGAGGGCTGAGCCCCGAAGGCCTTGAGAAACACTGACTCATCAACGGAGGGGGGTTTGGAATTCCAGCCGCCTCATTGCTTAAGGATTTCTAGAATGTCTGCAAATGAGACATCATCCGAGGACGACTTTGGGGACCCCTCCGCATCATCAAGATCAGTGTCCGATGTAAGAGACTCGTCGGGGGAGTCCACGTGCTTCCTCTTGCATGATCTCTTCCTTGGGGGCTCTTCCGAAGACAACTCCGAAGAACCCTCAGGAGGAGGGGAACCCCCAGTGGGGGTAACCTCAGGCCCCGGGGCTCCGCTGCCTAGAGACAGGGGAACTGCCAAAGACCCAGTCTCCATGCCCAGGGAAGGTGCCAGTAAAGCCGTAAAGATGGCCGAAGAAGACTTGGCCAAGGCACTCCTCATAGCTCTGAAAGCCAGACCCCCAGAATCCTGGGAATGTCCGGTCCCCGGAACCATGATAGCAGACGGAAGTCCCGCGGCCGAAGCACCGAGAGGGAGGCTCGGAACCGACAGCATTGGTCCCGAAACGTCACCCCCGGGTCCGGCCGAAGAAGTCCGTGTGCTAAACTCGGACCCGAAGGCCGGGGTTGGAGTAAGGGTCGGAGCCGACCCTAGGATCTCCACTGGCTCCATCAGCACCTGCTCCGACGGAGCCGAAGCGGTCGGAGGAGGAATGGCAATGGAGTGGGCTATCGGCTCCGAAGCCAATTGGGTTGGAGCCGAAACAAATTTTTGAAAGACTGGGGACTGGAACAGTCTTTGGAGCACCCTGTCTATGTCCGAATCTGACATCCTTGATGACCTGGAGGAGACCGAACGGGTTCGAGTAGGTCTCTCCAACGGCTCCAAGGGACTAGGGGACCGGCTCCGAGGCGACTCGATAACTATCGGCGCCGAAGGAGTGCACAAACCAATTTCCATCGGTGCCGAAGAGGACTTCTTCGCCGAGGAGGAAGTGTCTGAGCGGGCAACCTTCATCGGCTCCGAGATCAGTGGAGCCGATGAAGGTGACCCGCCTCTCGATGCCCCAGCCGTCGGCTCCGAACCCAGAGGAGTCGAGACTGGAGGCATCGAGGCAGACCGTTCCGCCCTCGGCTCCGAAGTCCGTGGAGCCGAAGGTGAAGCCTGCCTATGCCTTTTGGCGGTCGGGTCCGATGGACTGGTCGGAGCCGACGCCCTTTTCTTTTTAGCAGGAGAAGGAGAGGATGCTAATGCTTCTTCAAAAGAGGGTTTTATAAGGCCTTTCAATATAAGTTTATTTTTCCTCTCTTGGAGGACCCTCGAGGAAAACGCGTGACACACGCTGCAGGACTCCTGCAAATGTTTGGCGCCCAAACAATATACACAGAGAGAGTGGTCATCTGTGATTGACATTTTAAAACTGCACTTAGTGCACTTCTTAAAGCCCGAAGGCCTAGGAGCCTGAGACATTATAACAACAAATCAGTAACTCTATCACAGAAAAAACACACTGTTCTGTTTTTTTTTTTTTTTTTAAATTGACTGTCACTACAATGATTAGCTTACGGCTGCCGATTAAGATTGGCAGTCCGACAACTACAGAAAATATAACTAAAGGGGATCCTAGAACCCCTAAGGATTTGACAAGAAATTGACTGACAGGGAAAGGCCCTTAAATCAAGGGGGCCTTTAGTCAGAACAAACACACAATCACACACAAATTTTTCCACAAAAAATACCATTCACACACAAAAGTACGGAATAGCTGTTAAAACAGCTTTTTGTTATAGAAATAGAAAATTCCTGACAGAAAAAGTTAGTGAAAAAACACTACTTAGCTCAGCCAGCTCGAGACCACGTCTTTGCTAGTTAGCGGCAAACGAGATCTGGGGGACTGGTAGTGGTGCATCCTGGGATATAGTAAGCTCAGCCAATAAGAGACTTCGCTCTTTGGCATAAGCGTGCCGAGTCGGAGCTGAGGGATCGGCTCCGAACCCATCAGTCAGAATGTAGGCGAGATAGGATCACATAACATCTTACATTAACCAAAATAGCAAGCCACTGCACATCCAATAGAAACAATAAACAAATGAAACATGCACAGGCTGTGCTGTATACTCCACTTTCCTTTAATATCAGTCAAATGATTATGTAAGTAATTAATCCTTTCTTTAAAAAGATAGTTCCTTCAACTACTTCTTAAACAATATGAAAAAATAATAAAATTCAAAAACTCCACAACATCTAAACCAAATCTGTTGTACATCTAACTTTAAAGTGATAATCCATTGAAAAATTAATAATGTTAAATAAGTTAATAAAAGTTTGTTAAAATAAATCCCTAACTTAGCCACTCTCATTTTTAATAGCGCCTTAATCAATAACATTTCATTAATACCAGTTTTAATTGCCAAAGTAATTCCTTATACTATAAGCATGTTTCCCATGTTCTTCCTCTTAGATTAAATGTCACAATTTCAAGAATACCAAATAAAAACTTAACAAAATGATGACAAGATGCAGCATGTTTAAATAAAGCATTTCTGTCACTAGCAATTTGTATATCATGTACGTTTGTATATTCTTCTCCTAAGTTGATCCTCTGTCTTGCCCACATAAAATGCTGAACATGTAGAGCATTTAGCTAAATAAATCACCCCAGTGGTACCACAGTAATCATAAATCAGTTGAACAGTGTGCTGAAGCAGTTCTGTAAAGTTAAATTATATTCAAAGAGAATAAAAGAACACTGTTTATGTGTCACATATTTTAGTACCACTGGTTTTGTCTTGTTTACCTTCATGTTTTCCATTACTGTTACTCAAACATTTTTCCAAATCATCAGCGGTCCTATAGACAAAGTGTGCAAAGTGTGGAGAATCACCAGGAATTTCCATAACTTTATCAATTGTTCTAAACATATTCCAATACTTAAGAATTGTGTCCTTTATTTTCTTGCATTCACTAGTACACTTGAGCATTAAACCCCTTTGAAAGGCTAAAATACTGGGTCTATATTACAAGCTCGAAAGCTTAAAAGAGCGAACGCTCTTTTATCGAGCTGAAAACATTGACACCAGTAAAGATCAAAGACATGGAACAGTGATTTTTTCCCAGGGAAAAAAATGCTGCTCCACAAAGAAAAATGCAAACACAAAATAAAGTGGGGGGTCTGTACCCCCCCAACACTACCCTTACTTAAATATACCAACTCCAAGATTGCACCACAGTGGAGGAAATGACAAAGTCCCAAAAACAGCTCAGTGATTTTTTTTTCCCTGGGGGAAAAAAAATCGCTGTTCTGTGTCTTTGCTCTTTAGTGGTGTCGATGTTTACAGTTTGATAAAAAGGCGTTCGCTCTTTTATGCTTTCGAGCTCGTAACATAGACCCAAATTATTAGTATCGTTTCCAGCCATATGTCTACTTGGTAATTTCTGTTACTTGAAATTGTACTAAAATGTGAAGTTCTAAACTATAAAACATATTTGATGTTATTCTCATTCAAACCCTCTAGGTAACATCTGTGCATAAACATTTGTTTTAACTTGGCAAATTCCAATAATAAATTATCATTGTCTAAAATCATCCTAGAAAGACTGATGAACTGCCCTCAACCAGACTACTTTTCTGGTATAACATACAATTACTACTAAAATGCAAGTATGAATTACTAAAAGTAGGTTTTCTATGTATATTGGAATGAAAAATTCAATCTCCTTTTTGGATTGTAACATCTAAATAATGAAAAATCTTTGATGAATTCATAAGTAAACTTAAGAAAATCAGTAGTAGTCTGTATGAAATTGAAGAACTCGGATTTCAAGTCATCAGATTAAACCATAAAATAAAAATATCATCAAGTTAGTGCAAATATAATTTAATGTATGAATTATATATATCGTTATTAAAATATGCTGTAATTCCCATCTGTGTATGATCATATTAGCGAATATAGGGGGACAGGCTGCCTTCATTGCTACACCTCACCCTGTCAAAGAAAATATAGTTGTTTTCAACAATGATGTTCATTAAATCTAAAACCAGCTTGATTTCTGTGTTGGTTAAAAAATTATATTTTAGCAAAATACCATTAAAAAAATCCTAAACCTATATACTAGGGAATGAACAAGTTTCCTACATCTACTATAAGAAAACCTAGGTTGCCGTCCCATAAACCATCATCTATTCTACTCAAAAAATACCAAGAGTCATGTAACAAGTGACTGGTATAAGTGTATACTAGTTTTAAATGCCTGTCTATACACATAGGCAGTGGATAGGTTTTATATCCCTATCTGCCACAATAAACCAAAAAGGTGGATTTATGACATTTTTGTGAACCTTGGGTACTAAATGCTCTCCTCTGGCTGTGTATATGGAGAGATTTTTAGTAGTTTGTCATGAACTGATTGTCATCATTAGGAGAACATGAAAACACAAACACAAACACACACACACACACACACACACACACACACACACACACACACACACACACACACACACACACACACACACACACACACACACTATAAATACTTCTATGACCAGTTCAGAAAATTACCAGTCAACTTACTGCATCTGTTTGGAATATAAGAGCAACCTGGAGCAAATGGAGAAGATGTCACCCATGTGGGTAGAAGGTGAACATGCATAAAAGTCACTCCAGGTGAGAACTGGAATGGGGGATGTCTTCTTGTGAATTAGCAATGGGACTTGATGTATGTAATAGCTGGGGGATTGGTATAATGGTTAAATTGTTTACCCAAGGTACAGGGTTTGATGTCTGGCAGTTGGCACAGAGGGTTAATGCTCTCATCTGCAGTTCTTGTGGTATAGGGTTTTATTCCCTTAACCCTAATTTGCCTGCAGTATAACTTTGAACTAGTTACTTAACCAGACAATGCTTGGGGCAATGGGAAATTTGGGTTAGGCTCCTCAATTCGCCACTACTTGGCAAGCCTTGTATCCACTTATAATACAATATTCTTTGCCTTTGCCTTTTCCTACAAGTCCTCTTCTATTACAGTGACAAAACAGCCATTCTGATAGATTCTCACCTATGAAATAGAAAACAAGCTATGCTTAAAATGCCCCTCAAGAACAGCTAGCCTAGGACTAACCTGTAAACATGTATCAAAGTAGGATTATCAATTTGTATAGATATCTGTCTAAAGTAACAATACCAAGGGATGAAATGATAGTTGTCATTATCTATTATCAATTCACTACATACTGTATAAGATACACATAATAAATTAAATTGGGTCTATGTAATATCATTGAAGGATGACATCGCTGAATGGCATTTCATCAGAAATGCTGTTTATCAAACCCTTCTCATGTTGGCGCGGCTGCTCTCCCCACACCCCCACCACCCTGCTACTTGTATATACCAATTCCGAGATTGCACTTCAGTGGGGAAAGGAAACATTTCCTGATCCCTACAGTAATGTGATCTCAGTCAGAACGGTTCAACAAATAGCATGTTTGATAAAATTGTGTTTAAATTCTATTCAACTATGTCATCCTTCACTGATATGATATAGACCCAATACAATCATGTCAGTGTTATTCTTCATAAAAAATGACATGCCATATGTACATTTTTATTTTTGTATTTATTTTTTTTATTTTACATTTGTTGATCGGGCTAGTCTAACCGGATATAAGTCCATTTTCAGTATTCAGTAGAGGCCAGGGGAGAAAAGCTCCACATAAGCAAATATTAGCAACTTCAGGTACAGATAAGTAAAATTGTAACAAATTTAGGTACAGTACTATTTTAAGGTGAAGAATACAAATGTTATATAGACAAATATTACTATAAAGTAGCAGATAATAAGAATGAGATTAAATAACAAACAATTTTAAAGTGTCACACAATAAGAAAGAGAAAGTGAAAAGCACACTAACAAATATAGCAGCTCCAGGTACAGTATTTAGCAGTGACTAATCCCAATTATCCTATAGTAGCATAGCAACTGTAGGGTAGCATGTAATAAGCAGTGGTGGCTGGTGACTTCAAATCAAAGGGGGGCTGCAGGAGACAGCTGAATGGGTGGGGCCAATGGGAAGGGGTGTGGCCAACTAGAAAGGGGCAGAGCTATGCTCAGAACCACAAAACTGGCACTTTAATTAAATACGCTGCCCTGTGTGCCAAATCATCATTATGAGAGTCCAATCAAGACAAAATGAAGTGGAGAAGAAAAAAAAATATTTCAATGCATTGGCTAAATGACAGCTTACTTAATATCAAGATGGAAACAAGAAGTTTGTGAGGCATGAAAAAAATAAATTTGTTTTTAAATACATTACTGGAATGCCAGTTATAAATTTGTTTTTAAATACATCACTGGAATGCCAGTTGAAATAAAGTATAAAAAAAGCAGCACTCAATTCAAACCACTTCTCCTTGCACTGCAGTTCTAATTATAATTTATATTCAGCTTTATAAAAGTACCAAGTAACATGCTGAAGGTAACAATCTCTGTTATACAGATTACCCCGACTTGTAAAAATGTTTCTTATCCAAAAAAGTCCTGCTGCAGTGCTGCCTGACAAAAACTATCTACTTGTTTCATGGAGAAAACATGAACAAAGTAAAAAATGAACAGCAAACAAGAAACAAGCTCAAGATAAATTGCTTAAAGGATTACTGCACAGGTTATGGACCACACATGATAGATTGGAATTCTGTTTAGTTTACAGGTAAAGCCTGCAAAGATGACTGCAAGTCCCCAACAAATGTAATGATCTTCTGACAATACTGTAATCCTGTCCTTTATTACAATTACTGTCATATGCATTTCAGTACCTAAGGCTTATACGTTATCTACCTATGTAAATATTCTCTGCATTGCAACAACAAAAAGGCTTTCATTGTTGATAATTCTTTAACAGTATGCCTATTAAAGCTTACTTGCATCTTACAATCTCAGACAAGCTCACCTGATGGTCATTAAAGCATTGCTACTTAAAAACATGCATTTTCTGAATAACAAAAAGCATAAATCAACAGTATAAAAATATGACAGAAAACCAGAACATTCTGCAAAATCAAGGACAGATGAAAAGCCACTGTAGTGTCTACATTGGATGGAGGATACTTTGCACACTTACACTGCATAACTGCTCCTTGCCTTGCTTGGACACATCCAGAGTCACTACATGGGGGTGTGGGTGCAAGTATATCACAATTTGAAATATCGCTGGCTGACAGTGATGGCCCTGACATATTTGTCATACCTCTCAACCTCAGAGCAAGAAATCTGGAAAAAGCCATAAACAGAAGTGGGACAAAGGCCCAAAAATAAGGACAATTTTTAAATATTGCTCTTATAAACCTAGAAAGATAATAGAATAGTAGGTCTTGCATTAGTATGCATTTTCTGAAGGGTATGAAATCTGAAACTCAAATGTTTGTCATTATTCCTAACTTCAATCTTTAATGATTTGCCACTAATTTGCCAGAAAACCACAGGTCCGTGAAAAACGGACCAAAAATGTGATGCAAAAATATAAAATAGCCACACAATACAGCTGAGAACCTGTGATAAAAGTGACACTTTTTTAATATTAGTACTGTTAAGTTGAGCAGCTGACAAAATAAGAGAATCTACATGCATTTCTAAAATAAAAGTAATCTGTAACTCTGATCATTACAATTATTTATTAATTGTAAACCCTCCATGTTTCTTCCAAAATTGTCATTTTGCAGAGGGATTATTAGGGGGAGAGCAACATTTTGAGCCAAAATCAGGGACAGTTGAGAGGTGTGGATATACCTAATTCTATAAAACATACCTCTCAACCTCTTAACACAGGAAATCTGGACACGGTCAAATATATTGGGGGAACAAACAGTACTAAAAGTTGCTCTTCTATAAACTTATAAAATTTATAGAATAACAGGTCTTGCTTTAGCATGCATTTTTCTGAAGGGTATGAAGTCTGAAACTCAATGTCTGTCATTATTAAGTGACTTCAATCCTAAATGATTTGCTAGAAAACCACAAATTTTATGAAGAACAAACCAAAATTAAGAAGCAAAAATGTATTCGTTCTACGAAAATCTGGACAGTTGAGAGGCATAGTTCAGCCATGAGAATTGTGAAGCAGAAATCCTACACGATGGACTTGGCTCCCTAGGTGTGGACAATAAGTATCCCCTCCAAAACAAAAATGAAAATCTAAGAGAAGTGATTACTTTAATCTGGCTTCATCACTTTCAGTAGCATTCAGACTCAGTGAAAATATTCAGCAACAAAAAAAGTTTGTGCTTGTAGACAGTTGATTTAACTGGTTTGTAATCGAACACATCCAACCAAGAACTGGGAGGGGGCGTACCTGAGCTGATAAGATAATCAATAAACACCTTCCTGATTTGTATTAAATTATATTCCTTGTATAACACATATTGTTAGCGGGTGATTTAAATTTATTGTTTTGAACATTTTTCCAGTAAACAATGAAACAAAATGCATGCACCAAAAATGACAAAACTGCCCAATTCAGAACATTTCCATCTTAAAAGTCTACTCAAACTTCTACAATCCACCAGTATCAGTAAATATGCAATCTCTGCAGAAGTAGAAATCATCTAAATAATTCTGCATTAAAGACATCTGTAACTAATGGAGAGGTTGCTGCTAGCAAACAGCTTTATATTTCATTGTTTCATCTACAAATATAGTGCCTGTTGCCCTTGATGAATAAATTGCCTATGTTACATTAAAAAATGATAAGCTAGTAATATTGCAATAGGGAATAGATGGCAAACTGATAACAGGTTCATAGTTACTAGGTATCTCCATCAAAGAAGACATTCTCAGGACTGCAGCATCCACCCCCTTTAAAAGTACAACAGAGTACAGTATCAGCAATGCATCTACATACTGTGGGAGTAAAACCCACAGCCTTCTGCATCAAAAGCAAGTACACTACCCGTTTTGCTATTAACAATGCAAGCAAACTCAGCATAAGCAGCACTAAACTTCTCTTCAAGCTCTCAGCTCCTTGTAAACTCCATTCAACACTCATAGGTTCATAGGTATGTACTAGGCTATTGGCCCTAGGGCCTATATAAGCCTACCCAAAGGTACCCTGGCTTTTGTCACCCAAGAAAATTATTTTCCTGTGCCACTGTCGAGCAGAGCAACAAAAGTGATCCCCGGGGTAAATTTCCTATCTCCCATCCAATCATCAAGATTTTTCTTGAAGAGTGCTAATGAGGAGCTTTGTTTGATATAGATAGGTAGTTTGTTCCAGAGTATGGGAAGTCTCTGGGACAGGAATCTATCCCTCCAGCATGTTCTGTTTATTGTGGTGATGAGGTTTAGGTCCCTAGAGCATGTAGCTCATAGGGACTGGGAATTCTTTAAGTGGAGCATGTCTAAAAGCTCTGGGTTTGACATAGCTTTGTGTGTTAGGCAGAGATTGCCTCTGAGTAGGCGATATGCAACTCAACTGCATCTCTCAACTTTGCAGCACAAGAAATCTGGAGAAAGCCAACATTTATTGGGGGGAGAAGGAGACAAAAGCCCCAAAAACAGAGACACATTTTAAACATTACTTGTATAATCTTGGAAAGTTGCTGGAATAAAATGTTATGTTGCCACCATGCATTTCAATGCCAAGTCTTGAACCCAGGATCCTATACACTACAGCCAGAGCAACATACCACTATGCCATATAAGCTGTTTCTTGAAAGAAATGAAGACTGAAACTTAAATGGCTATCATTTAGTGAATTCAGTTCTCACCATAGCTCTCAATCTCTTAGTACAAAACACTTGGACAAAGCCAATAATGGAGGAATACAGCCCCCAAACATATTAAGTGAATTCAGTTCTCACCCTAGCTGTCAACCTCTTAGCCAAAAAAACCTGGACAAACCTAATTATGGGGGAATACAGCCCACAAAATAGGGATCAGTTTCAAATATTGATATTATAAATGAAGAAAATTGCTAGAAAAAAAGGTTTGTGTAGTGTTACCTATGTATTTTCTGAAGAATATGAAGTCTGAAATTCAAATGCCTGTCATCAGATTCAGAACAAACATATGAGACAAAAATCTGTGATGGTGGTGGGTAGGGAATTCAGGCTCTTGCTACCTGTATCCAAGGTACAGGGTTTGAGCCTGAATAACGCTAACCATGGGGCATTACACACACACACACACATACATACACACACACACACACACACACACACACACACACACACACACACACACACACACAAACACACCCTTTGCCTTCCCTAGTCCAAGAGTTGAGACACACACTTGTCTTCCCTCAGTCCGAGAGTTGAGATATCCCCTACCATCAGCGCTAATTACAGCATCGGCAGAGCCTGGTTTAATCTGAGTCCCTGAATGAGAAATTCTGAATTAATTACAGCATTGAGTCCAAGAACATCTGCTGCTGTTATTCCCTTGCAGTAGCACTCAGTCCAAAAGTGCGTGTGTGTGCGTGCTGGGTGTGGGGAGCCAGCCAATCAGATATGAGCAAGGAGTGCTGGGGAGCCAGACTGCAGACAATGCAGTCCATTCTCCTTGCAGTCTATGTGGTTACAAACTGTATAGACTTCTGGGGTATCTACACTGATTTCCATGGTATAGTAATACGGACTGGTTAGACAGCAGTCCAGAAAGCACATAGGGAGAAGCACACATGCGCAGGACTTGCAGCTAGTTTTCTGTTGTTTTCATTTTACAGCTGGGTGCTGCAGTCCTGGTAAAAGAGAAATATAAAGAATGCCTATATAGATATTTATATGTGATACGTTACTGCTGCAAGCTGCAAACTATGCAAGTACATAATTAGAAGAGGATCATATATAAGCGAAAGTTGCAAATACTAAATTAGTATAGGTGTGTCTACTCTCTGAGGCATAGAGAGAGTTGGAATTAAATTGCAAATGGCTATGTAGATAGGGTTCAGACAAAGTGGTGGTAAGATTAGTCTGGGTTACTACATGGGCATAACCAGTGGTTACTAAGGTATTCTCTGAGTTGTTTTGTGAATCGTTTCACTGAGGAGAGAGATGAGAGTTCCTTGGGAAGCAGGTTCCAGGATTTGCCAACAGTGTTGGCGAACAGAGAATCACCGGCCTTATTTTTGGATTTGACTGTAAATACTAGTACTTTATTGGCTGAGCGAAGGGTTGTCAAATTACTCTAGGGGGTTAGAAGACTAGTAAGTATAGGAGTATTTTTAGGAAGATGGAGGATCTTATGGGCAATAATAAATTGTTAAATTTGAAGTTGATTATGAAGTTCTAGCCATCCTAGTTGCTTTAGGTTTTGACAGTGGTGAGTTCTAAATGAGGAACCAGCAGCAAATCTGGCAATATTGTTATAGGAGGTAGTTAGTTTAAGGTTGATTTTTGATAGGTTGCTATAGATGGGAGAGGCATAGAGGAGGGTGGAAATTAGATGGGTGTGGGCAATAGTTGTTCTAGCTGTTGGAGTAAGGAAGGGCTTAACCCTATAGAGGGAGCTTAATTTTCCTGTTTACTGTGTTTATTGTTGTGTTAATGTGTGTGTCAAAGCTACGATTATAGTCTATTGTTACCCCTATGAGCTTGGTAGTTAGGTTGGGACATGTAACAATGCCATCATTGGATATAACTGTGAAGTCAATTGGGGGGGACTTTTGCATGGGAGTGAAGAGTAGTAGTTTTGTCTTTTTAGGATTCAGGAGGAGGCTATGCTGTAAAAACCAGCTTTCTACTGTGTTAAGCACTGTTTGGGTAATGGCCTGGAGTTGAGGTGCAGAGGTAGCCGAGCATATTAGTGTGGAGTCATCAGCATATTGGATACATGTAGCTTGAGGAATAATTAGATTAAGATCATTGATGAAAATTGAGAAAAGGAGAGGGCCCAGGATAGAACCTTGAGGGACTCATAGGGTAATAGTATGGTGAGAGGATAGATTATTTTCCCAAAGCACAGCCTGTTGCTTATTTTCAAGGTAGGATTTAAACCATTGTAAAGCCTGTTTATCTAGTGAGACAGACTTAAGTATATTCAAAAGAAGTTGATGGTTGACCATATCAAAGGCATTTGATATGTCAATAAAGAGTGCGGAGGATAGAGTATTGTTGTTTTGGTTATAGTTAATACAGTTGGAAAAGGATAAGAGGGCTGTGGTGATACTATGGTGAGGCCTAAAGCCATGCTGACAGTTAGCTAGTAAGTTATTTTGCAGTAGGTGGTCTAGTAGTTGGTGGTGGATACATTTTTCCATAATTTTAGCTAAAGGAGAGAGTAGAACTATTGGGTGGTAGTTTGAGAGTTCAGTTGAGTTGCTCCCTTTGTGCAGTGGGATAATGTAGGAGACTTTCCAGATAGATGGGATAGTTCCTTCAGTAATGGTTCTATTTATAAGGATGGAAATAGGAAAGGCTACTACTGCTGCAGCTACCTGTAGATATTGTACTGGTAGAAGGTCAGCTGAGGAGGTGCAAGGTTTTAGTTTATGAAGAAGGGTGCAGATGAGGGATGTTGGGACTGGTTGTAAATGAAATGAGGGTGTTAAAGTAGTCAAGGAGGATGAAAAACTTGTACTAACAGGAGATAGTGAATTGGCAAGAGTTTGGACTGCATCAGTAAAGAATGTATTAAAGGCATTAGCAATATGCTTAGGAGTTTCATAGGTGGATTCTGTTGGGGTGGGAGTTTTGGACTGACCTGGGTGGAGGAGTCTGTCTATGCCTGCCCAGAACTTTTGAGGTTTGTATAGGTGGGTTTGTTAATTGTTGTGGTAGAAGTTTCTTTTATCTAGAAGTATAGATTTTTTGGTAGCATTTCTCAGCTGTCTAAATGTTAGATGATCAGCTGGGTTTTTAGTTGTTCGCCATTTGGCCCAGATTTTATTTCTTAGTATAATTTTGTTACTTGTCTCTTTTGTTAGCCATGGAGCAGTTTTAGTCCTATTTCTCATTGAGCGGGGTGGGGCATGATGGTCCAAGATTTCTAAGAATTTGGCATTAAAGTAGGATACTGCTTCATCTAATTGGAGGTGTCTTAGGGGTGACCAGTCACATGCTTTCAGTTCAGTTTGGAAGTTAATAGGGTTAAAGTTTTTGTTGGTTCGAATGGTTCTATATAAGGTGGATTTATGAGTATTGATCTTCTGCCTGATTATGTAGTTTAGTGAGTGGTCACTGACATCTTCAATATACACAGGTCTGACATGACTTCAATATACACAGGTATATACATAGCAAACTTAAATACATATATGTAATGTTTTTAAGTAGAGGATATTATATATGGGTCTATACTTTTATGACTAATGAGTTTGCTAGAGAGAGAGAGAGAGAAAGAGAGAGAGAGAGAGCTTTGCATATCACGTGATACACTGAAGTTTTAGAAAAAATAAATTGAAATATAGACCTCATGGAATTGAGGCCACACCCTAAGTCTCTTTATATATGTGGTGTGTTTCTGTTTATTTTATATATATATATATATATATATATATATATATATATATATATATATATATATATACACCACACACACACACACACACACACACACACACACACACACACACACACACACACACACACACACACACACACACACACACACACACACACATATGTCTCCTGATATGACAATATATGCTTTATATATATGGAAAAGACATATGTCCATATGATCTTGGAAGAGATGTTATAACTGTACCTTTCCCAGGACTGCTGTTATGTATTAATCTGCCCCTGTATTTATGGAGTAAAAGCATGCATATACCTCACTCTCTCTCTATTTTACACTTGTTTACCGGGATAGTCCGACTGGATACATGTTCATTTTCAAAGAAGGCCTGGGGAGAAAAGTTCCAAAAAGGCATTCAACAGACTGTTACATTTTTACAGTTCAAAACACAAAATAAAACAAAAATAAAAGGATTTTCACACAGATGTGAACAAACACAAAAAGACACACAAACAGATTATTACATAATATATATATATATATATACATTCATTCACTTAAGTCAGATATATTCACTGTGAGCACAAGACTCTACATAAACACGCATCACTTCTTCTTACTCTTCATAGTTTTCATGGACAGGTGAGTCATAGAACAAAGCTTCCAAGTTCTGGACCAGTCTGTGTCTCCATTCTCATCTATGACTAGGAACCAGTCTGTGTCTCCATTCTCATCTTTGATTAGGAACCAGTCTGTGTCTCCATTCTCATCTATGATTAGGAACTTTGGGTAGTGACAATGTGTGTATAATCACAAGTAAATGTTTATAACAAAGTGAAGGCCATAACAATCTTGAACGTCTTAAGAACAAGTGGTTTAGACTGTAGATTACAAAATGTAATCCAGGCTAAAATGTTGCTATAATATTATGCATAATAGAATCTGATCTGACATGCATAATAACACAGACACAAGGGGAATATGTTTAAACTGAACACCAGTGATGTAAAATATATTATTTAAGAAAAGTTTTTTATTATTATTATAAGACACTCAAAATGTCTTATGTGTTAGCACAACAACATTGTAATAGTAATTTTCAGATGATTAACATGGACAAAAATGGAACCTTGTCACGAATATGAATGTACTGATTGATGTGAAATAGCTATACATATGCAAAGAGTTACTCTTTCATAGTATACACCAGAGCTTTTGTTGCTAGCATGGATTTTAAAAATAGCAAAATATCTATGCAGATAAGTAAATACTTACCCCCATACTTATGTAACAGCTCATTAAAAATTAACTCTTTGAAACTGAATTTGTTGAGCACTGTGAAAGAAAAGGCAGTAAATACATACTTCTTTAAAAATACCAAGTTCTGTGAAAGGGTATATGAAGAAAATATGATAGTTCTGTGACTCACACTCATAAATGCAACCACAAAACAGTGCATTTGTCAAACAAGGAATGATGTTCAGCTATCAAATGTCCTAAAACTGATGGGAAAGCACTTTTGGAAGGGTCTGGGGGTTAGGTGGTCTGCACTCTCCATATCTGTGATACTAATATGTGGTCTTTGAGATATTTGTGTATTAGTCGGGGAGGGGAAGAAATTCTTGTGATACCATAATCTCAAACATCAAAAGTAAAATCCCAGAATTCACATGCTTGTGACCTCAAATCAGACTGTTGATCATTGATGTATGCCACTCATGTTTTGTGCCCCCTCTCTGAATATTAACAAAATGACATGTGGTGACATAGTCCCTCACCTACAGTTATGGGTACATAGCTGCTAACTCCTGATTGTTGTAAAGCAGATTACAGTAAATGTAGCTCTTGAGAGTTAAGAACCTCATTTTTTCCCAGAAATTCATGTATTTTGGGACATCACATTATTCATAGTATTTGTTTGACTCCACTCAGCTTCGAAGGGTTGGACTATAACGAGTAGGTACATTACCTGTCAGAACATTTCCTATACTGTATGTTACTGCCATTGGCTTCTTAATGCATTTAATCTGATTTACCTAATCAGAATGGGATAAAAGCTTGACTTTACGTTGTTATGAATATCCCCTGATAGTTAAGCTGTCAAATCACTTCTTCAGGGTACTTTTTATACTCTACCCTGCCTTTCAAAAGCTTCTGCATCCTCCAAAAGTATTTGGAATAAAATTCATTCTTTTCCACTTGTTATAGGACACAGTCCATAGTTTGTGATTCCATTGGCACTTTTATTAACATGATTTATTACTACTGTTATTCACAACATGGGAAGCTGAAACATCACTAAAGATATTTTAGTTAAATCAAAATGCAGTTGGAACATTGCACTCAGGTGCAATATTAACTATGTAATGGTTCATTAAAAATGTAGGTTTAAGCAATGAAAGATTTTGCTGTAGTTGTCAAAAGAATCAATAAAAAATCTGTCTGGCATTTGATTATGTCATATTTCTTCTGTGACTAGCCAATAATGATCACCCAGTGTGAATTATTTGCTTCTGAATCTATGTTAAGGAGAGCAGCATCCATTGTGGGGTTTTGAGCTGTTCATATGAGAATAATGTTAGAAATATATTTTACTGCTTTTTTTTATTTTTGAAGAAAGAATAAAAAAGTAGCATTTTCTGAAGATGGTTTATTTTTATTTCTTGCTACACAATACTCATGACAAAAATGAGTATAGTGCCAGTGGTAACAGATGTTTCAGTGAAATGTTAAGAGGTAACCCAGTATAGAAAAGAGTATGTAAACTATAGGCCATTACACTTTTCTGAAGATGTTTACATTTAGTAAAGCTTTGGAAACAGAATATGCGTATACATTATAACTGGATCATAAATTAGCATGCTCAAAAGTCAGACTATATTTTAGGTTAAATAAAATAAAAGTAATACATGTGTAGTTGAATATAGCAATAACCCACACCTGGGTGTGGGAAATGCTGGATTTACCCACGGTTGGCGTGGTTTGGTCATGAGGGCAAAGCCCGAGTGGCCAAACAAAGCCAACCGTGGGTAAATCCAGCATTACCCACACCCAGGCGTGGGTTATTGCTATTATACAATAACATTATTTAAGAAAAAAAATAATTACTTTTCTTAAATAATGGCATTGTATAATGCCTCCTTGCTGCCCTTCCGCAGCTGTCTGGTATTCTGCGGCAGTTCTGATGTACTGTGCATGCGTATGCCTATGCAGTACATCAGAGCTGTGGGCAAAAGCAATGGAGAAAGCAAGATCTCCATTGCCTTTTACAGTTTCGCTATGTTAAATGGGTTTAACATAGCAAGACAGCTTTAAAAAAGCAACAGAGATCTCCGTTGCTTTTTTTAAACCTGTCTCGCTATGTTAAACTCGTTTCACATAACGAGACAGTGTTTTAAAAAAGACTTATACTAATGGAAAAAGTCCGGGCGACCAGACCTTTTTCCATTAGTATAAGCCGATTTACAACGTGCACGCTGACCAATTGGCGTGCACAATTTGGAATATTAATGGGGGGTCATGGTATAATAGAAAATAATCAATATTACTACATACAGAACAGCATGGACAATAGACCGTTATTGTTTACTGGGTCACCAACAAACTTTATAGCAGTCGAGTATTTATTTAATGAAGGCTGATTACTGTTGCAGAATGTTTCTAAGTTCCTGTTTACAGTGCGTGTCTGTCCCCAATTTAATTTTTTGGTGATTATCATAATTTTATTTTATTTTTGTTTTTTTCTTTGCTGTGAATATAATGCATAATATAGAAGATTGTGGTAGGGTCTCCAGCTGCAATCACTGTATCATGCATTTGAGACACTAATGCCAAGAAATTCACCCTGAGACCAGAGCTCGAGAGGTGAATCTTGGTATCCACGTTGGGAACTCACAATGCAGGGATATAATCAGAGACCCGATCAAAATTCTTTATATGGCATCACAGAAAAAAAAGAGCAATGTGTTATGCTGGCTTTCAAAAGCATGAAGCACTTAGTGAGTACTACCAAAAACATAGCATATCACATCTTATATCAGGGAAAGATTGCTATCACAGACAGTAGGTGGAAAGAAAGCTGGTTTAATTCTGCTGTTGTTTGCTGGTCAGTACTATTATGTTTTACTATCTCATGTGATCATAGGAACTACAATTGTCAAGATCAGGTCTTAGGTTCATTCTAAACAAACTGCCATTTTAAGCCTAGCCAATTACCCCATGTAAGAACCAAACCCTGCACCTTTTGTCTGTAAGGTAAATCCCTTAACAATTATGCCAACCCCCCACTTGTACTACAGAAGCACTTAACTGGTTTGTCATTTCCATGAAACTGAAGTATAATGCATGCACTGCAACACTCTTACAAAAGAATCATACAGTTACTATACCTCTCAGTCTCTTAGAGCAAGAAATCTGGAAAAAGGCATTAATAAAAGTGGGACAAAGGCCCAGAAATAGAGACAATTTTTAAATATTATAAACTTAGAAAATTGATAGAATAACAGATTTTGCATTAGCATTAATTTTCTGAAGGGTATAAAGTCTGAAACTCAAATGACTGTCATTATTTTCTAACTTCAGTCTTTAATGATTTGCCACTAATTTGCCAGAAAAACACAATTTTATGAAAAACGGATAAAAAAATATGAGGCAAAAATGTGGACATTCTGTGAAAATCTGTACAATTGGGAGGTATGAAAATGTTGTTCTGTGAATGGATAGGTTTGGTTCAAGGGTAAGAACAAGAAAACAGTTACATTTACTTTTTCCTAATTTAATTTTGTTTTAACTACATCTTACATACTTGTCCATGAGTACAACTTCATTCAGCAACTAGACAGCCATGTACACCTAAGTATTAGGAAGTCACTGTTTCCTTTCTTTAAAGTGCTCTGCCTAAATATTGCTCACCTAATTTCACTGTACAGAGTACATGTTGATTTTCACACAGAGACTATGCATGATACAAAACTAAATATTGTTTTTGCACTGGAAGTTTAAACTACGAGCTTTTAATTTATCGGAGCTTCCTGTTCATCTCTGGGAAGATTTTGTGAGAGAAATTCCTGCTTATGTGCATTCTTCAGTTGAGATTTCTCACTCGTCAAAGGGAAACAAAATGGTAAGTGAATAAATATGTGTCCATTTGCAAAACTGTTGTGGCTCATTTCTGCAATGTCGCAAAGGAGGAAAGCAGAAAGAGAGAGAGAGAGGGAAAGTGACCACATTTTTGAACCATCACCTCTGCATACTGTAACTGCTAATGGTTGTCTTGTGCCTAATTATACCTTGTAAGAGAAGTCTTAGCAGTAGTGAAAACTCATCACTAAAGTGGACATTCACTTCTTTCTATTACTGAATCTTTTCAGGCTAGAAAGAAGGAGTGAACTTTTAAGTTTTATTTTGAACTGCCCTGTTCTACTGTGAAATACTTTGTTTTACTGTTTAACTGGTCACATAGCAATAACATTTAAAAATCTAATTTGTACCCATCACTATTTTCAGAAAAAGTTTATGACCTACAGGTTGTTTTTTTGTGGTCATGACCTATGGGTTGGTTTGTTGTGGTCACTCCTATCATGTCTGATTACAGAGGCTGAGGTATGGCATGCTACCACACTACAGCGTGAACAATGACCCGATCATCAGGCTAACAGACGTGCAGCTGGTAAGCAGAACTGCATGTCTTACAGCTGCTACTCAACAGCACAATAAAGGAAATGAATGCATTCACTGAAGCGCTGCACGAAATCTATGAGCTCGTATACTAATGCTTTGGACATGCGACAGCACACCTAACAGTGGACTCTATGCTAATAGTGCACAAGGCATTCTGGAGATTCAAATATTAAATGCTGTGTGCAGGACACAGTAGCATTCTAAATCATCAGTGAGAATGGTGCATAACGTGCACTGGGAAGGTGAGCGGCTATCATAAGTAGGAGACAAAATAGTGCAAGTCCTGACACGTTGATGAATCAGCTGCTATTCAGACAGAAAAATAATAAAAAAATTAATTAATTGTTGCAACTGTTAAGTAGTTTTGTACTTAACAATTTAGGAGACCTCCCCCAATGCAGTTATAGTTACTAACTATGAGTTGACTGTCTTGGAGTGGGGGGGGGGTGTTGCACTAATATAATGTTGGACTTGGTACACATCCTCTTCATTGGCACTTGTACCTCTGCACTTACAAAGATCGCATTCAGCTTTTAGCAGGCACTCTAGAAGTTGGATTTTAATAATAATAAGATATGCCCGGGTGACAGAGTACACCATACTCCAGGAAGGAGTGTGTTTGCTAATATACCGTCATACTCAGGACAGCATATGCAACCTGCTGCAACAGACAGCAGATGGCCACACTCTGTGTGGACTAATGTTCATAGGCTGCTACCCAGAAATGAGAAACACTGTTCAGAAACTTGTGAAATGCCTGCTGCTTATTATTAATTAAGCATAATAATGCACACTAGATATATAATGTATGCCATGACTGATGTCATAAAATAATAGAATCCTTTACATTATGGACTGCACAGATGCATACAGCTGCCACGCCAGCCCATCTGTAGATGCCAGAATAATTATTTATCTGTTGTGGCATAATGCAAGCAGCACCTTCATGGATTCATATTAGGCAATGCATCTTTTTATTTTATTTATTTATTTATTTAACATTTGTTGACAGGGAAAGTCCGACTAGGTTCCACAGATCCTGTTTTCAGCAGAGGCCCGGGGAGAAATGCTCCAGAAGCATGTCTTTAGAATGTGGGAGGAAACTGGAGTACCCGGAGGAAACCCACGCAAACACAGGGAGAACATGCAAACTCTGCACAGAAGGCACCCCAGCCAAGAATCGAACCAGAGAACCTCTTGCTGTGAGGTGACAGCATTAACCGCTGCACCACTGCGCTGCCGCATCTGCAGACTATTATAAGGCTAGCCAATAACCAAACAGTGACCAGTGGTTGAAATCAAATCCAGTGCCATGTTTTAGTGAGGCAAAGACCTTAACCATTACACTAACCCTGCCTGTCCATACAGGTGAGAGAATTTGGACTTGATATGGTATACTACTTACCTGTCCATACAGGTGAGGGAAGGTGGACTTGATATGGCATAATATTTATGTTGGGAAAGAAAGCTGTACTAAACAATAT
This sequence comes from Protopterus annectens, assembly GCF_019279795.1. Classification (NCBI taxonomy): domain Eukaryota; kingdom Metazoa; phylum Chordata; order Ceratodontiformes; family Protopteridae; genus Protopterus; species Protopterus annectens. The sequence continues at coordinate 1,217,317,386 of NC_056737.1, read as the reverse complement.
GACCACTGTAGCTCTAAGGATATTTGATGATATACAAGGACAAAAACATGCAGACATGATGAATTTTACAAAGGAAAGAATAAGAACACAGAAGCAGAATGTATTGAAGAGCAAAACGTTTATGTAGGCAGAAAAGTAACAAATAGAAATAGAAGTGATAGACCAAATGATAAGTGAAGGGTTTAGAGAGGAGGCTCCAATACAGGCAATATCAGACCATGCTGAGACAACGAATCCTCATGAAATACGGTAAAAGACAGAACAAGTCACTTGTACAGAGGGTACACCATAGACTAAAGTTTTGAATACATTTGAAGAAGACTTGATTGACATTCCATTTAGGATTGAACAGTAGTGGGAAGAGCAGGAAAGAGAGAGGAAAGACAGCACTCTCAACCATAAAAGAGAAGGATTTCAGGGAAGGCCGGCTTGATTTAGTAGAAAAGGGCAGGCATATTGAGATAGATGCGGGAAGGAAACTACAGAACGTGAATAAGACCCAACGTGTTGAAAGCATGATAATGCAGAAGAACTGAGTAATTAGAACAGCTGAGAGAGATTTATGTTACATAACAGAAATAAACAGAATGTTCTACTGTTCCGCTAAAGTGATAGCAGAAAAAGTACTACTATAAAAATGCAGAGCAACAAAAGGAAATGATGGAAGCAAGCAGAATGCCAACATGGAAGCATCAAATGGAAAGAATTGTAAAGCAAGTAAGGCAAGAAATATCATTCCTAGAAAAAAAGAGAAAAAGAAATTGATCAGGATTTATAACCAAGACAGATGTGGTCAAAGCAACGCAATATATCAAAACAGATCGGGATTTATCTTATACCATTTCCAGAAACACCTTAAAAATATCAAAACAAACAGAGAAACTTAGAAGGTGTATAGAAAAATATAAAATCAAAACACAAAGCTGACTGGTTACCCTACAAGGCTTTGTAGTAAATAGGGAAAGAAAACAATATCGATTGTTACACCCCCTAAAAAGAAGACACCTGTACATTTTGGATAAATATTTACGAAGTTCCTGTTGAACATAATGAGAAATGGACTAAAGAGTTTAAGAAGCTGTAAGAAATATTAATATAAATGATCAAATAAAATGAAACAAAAATAAGAACGGATTCTAAATGGAAAATCCCGAGTCCATATACGGTACAGAACTTCCAGCTAGACAATGCTCCTGGGGTGCTGCTGAAAAGGAGCAATTTGTCCAGTGGGCTTCCCTGGTGAACAATAGGTAAAATAAATAAATTGTTAAACTAAGCCTTAATGGAAGGCTGTTAAAAACTGAAGAACCTAAACATGACGTGGATAGATTACCAAAATGTATTTGACTGCATTCCGCATTCATGTACTATTGAATGTTTACAGATATATACCTTACAGTGATAAATTACATAACAGCCGCTATCAAGAAGTGGCAAACTATTTTACAGCTAAACCACGGTAAAAGTCAAATTATTAACTCGGAGATAAAAATACAAAGGAGTATTCCAGGATGATTCTTTATAACCACTACTCTTTTGCATTTCTCTTAACCCAGTTGGTTATTTACTTAATAAGCAAGGCTATGGTTACAGCTTCACTTTCAAAAACCAGGCTTGCTCAATGACATCTCATCTCTTTTATGTGGATAATTTAAAATAATTTATCACACAAAGCCCCAAAGCACCATTACAAAAGATTTACCCCAGGATTCAGCAAGCCATATTTTCTATGCAGGAACAGTGTAAGAGCTCCTGCATGGAAAATGGCCGCCAAGCGATATAGGATAGTACCGTTTTTACGTGCACAAACGGTCCTACACTGTTCTAGCATGGAAAACCAGCAAATATCCAAATCACCTCATTTGCTGGTAAAAAACATGCAAATGAGGTGATTTTGCAATCCACCAAGCTGCCAGGTCTCCGTACTAGAACAGTGTAAGTGCAGAAATGTATTCAGAAAATAACTGAGTACATTTCTGCAATTGTCAAAACAGAGGCATGACAGCTCATGGAGAAGCATGTATTATGTACATTAGACATGCCAATGGCCAAATATAGGGCCATTGGCATTAAAATGTGATTAATTATTATGAAAAATTTAACTTTTTTTTTGGCCGAAATTGACCGTTTAAGCAAAGGGCAGCGACGAGCAAACGGGATCATGCCGAAAATAAGAAAAAAAATTAGAAAAGTCAATTTTAAGTTAATTTTGCATTTTGCCATTAAAGTCAATGGCATGCAGAATGTAAACAATACCAGGGAACAACAGTTGTCTAGTGGGAAGGGTCTGTGTTAGTGCAGTAACTAACGACCTACACACTGGAGTATCCAAATAAGGGGAGTTATACTGAATCACATATTTCTTCAAAGTGTCAGCTTGTACCTAACTGTGTAGGAGCAGCAATACAACAGTGCAAGTGTAACAGCTGAATGACTTCATAAGGGGGTGTGTCATGCTTGCTGCAAGCTCACTGGAGCTCTGTGACCTGTGTTTGCCCTTAGCTAAGCACAGCTAAGGAAGTGGGTGTGTCAGATGTGCCTGAGCATTGTGTACATACTCTAAATGGGTGTGTGCACTGCACACCATGATTTAAACAAAAAAAAAGAGGAAATGGCAGCATTGTTTACATTTCAGCATTGGGTATGCACAGTGCACCTTGGGGCTTAAATAGGGAGGAACTGGGAAGGGGAAACAGCAGTAGGAAGGCAATCAAGGAGAACTAGCCTAGCTGGCAGGTGGAATGCATCAGAATCAGTCAAATACACATGCAGCAGTCCAATACATTATTATAAACTATGCAAACACCTTTCAGACTTTGCTTTGAGGAAACAGCAGTAGGAAGGCAATCAAGGAGAACTAGCATAGATGACCGGTGGAATGTATCAGAATCAGTCAATTACACATGCAGCAGCCCAGCAAACTACTACAAACTATGCAAACATCCTACAGACTTTTTCCCACAAACTCTACACCACCAGTGTACACAGACGGGGAATTTTTAACTGGCAAAACTAACTAAAAATGTTAGAGGGTGCTGCTGCTTTACTCCATCAATATGTGTTAGAGACTGAGGGTGGTGAGGAGGAGAATGCTAACAAACAACCAACAGTGAGAGGGGGAAGAGTGTGCAGACTCAGGGTAACTTACCAGGGCCTACATGAGCTGGAGATAGTGGAGCGCTATAGAGTGGACAGGGACATTCTACAGCAAATCATTGAGCTGTGCCAGCCACGCCTCACAAACAGAACTAATAGAGGGGAACCCATCCCAGTGGATACCAAGGTATGTGTAGGCTTAAGAATACTAGCCACAGGTACCTTCCAAAGACCGACTGGGGATATCATGGGGGTCTCACAGGCATCAGCATGCAGAGCACTCCACCAGTTCCTAGATGCCTTGATACAACATGCCAATGAGCACATATATTTCCCCACTGCCCGTGATGTGTTGACCAGACGTATGTGTCTCTTCAACCATACAGCAAAATACCCTGAGGTAGTTGGTGCTATAGACGGCATGCACATCCACATCAAAGCACCACCTGGCGAGTGGGCCCAGGGCATTATCATGAATGTATGTGCTGGCAGCCCTGGAAGCTATCATGAATCACACATCTGGTATAGCTCACAGCTGTATCAGGCATTTGCCAGGGGAGACATCCCATATGGCCATCTAGTGGGGGATGTTGGGTATGCACTGAAACCGTGGCTGATGACACCAATCATAAATGGATACACACCCGAACAAGAACACCATAATGCGGCACACGCACAAACCAGGACCATTGTAGAGCAAGTGCTTGTGATGCTCAAGTCACAGTTCTGCTGCCGTGACATATATGGTGGAGCCTTGCAGTACTCTCCAGCTACATGTACACAAATGTGGGTCTATATCACTTGAAATGGCAGAATTTCGAACACCATATGTTTGAACTTTTAACCTCGAAGTGCAAAACCATCGAAGGCTTAGAACAGCGATTATTTTCCCAGGGAAAAATAATCGCTGTTCCAAGAAAACACACACACAGCACAAGCACACCAAAATAAATAATCCACAGATATACACTTCACAAAACCCTACTTCTAACCCTACACTAAACTGTACATACACTACTATCTATCCACTTACCTTAACCCAAACCCTAACCCTAAGGTCCGTAACTATCGCACACTCACCTTACCCGCTCCCTAACCCTAAGGTCCGTAACTATTGCACACTCACCTTACCTGCTCCCTAACCCTAAGGTCCATAACTATCGCACACTCACCTTACCCGCTCCCTAACCCTAAGGCCCGTGACTATCGCACACTCACCTTAACCAGGTCCATTTGCACACTTACTTTAACCTGGTCCGTAACCTTCACACCACAGTGGAGGGAATAGCGAAGCCACAGAAATGGCCCACCAAATTCTTTCCCTGGGAAAGAATTCGGTGTTCTGCAGTTTCGTGATAATCAGTTTTCAGACTTCACAGTTCAAACATATGGTGTTCAAACTGCTGAAGTTTCGACAAATTGATAGGAACCCCACAAATGTTCAAAGTATGTGCCATGTTATGCAATATGATCCTGTTGAAACAGCTGCAGTGGGAACAGCACAGAGCAGGGTCACACAGCCCTCCTCCATTGCCAAGGCCAGCACAGGCACAGAGGGACTTGGAGGAGGAACATCCTGAGCCTGCCCTTGTAGGCAGAAGGAGGCATGCCCAGTATGCTCATGCCTTGGCAATGAGGCAATGCATAGCACACACATTGACACTGTAGGGACCCAGGGAGTGATACCGCTCAACGACTCGCACATACAGTAAAAGGGATGCCAAACATAGGTTCATAGGTTCATAGGTAGGTACTAGGCTATCTGCCCAAGGGCATTTACAAGCCTAGCCAGAGTGTGTCAGCTTTTGCTGCCCCATTGATTAATTAACTGATCCTCTGTCAAGCAGAGCCAATGAAGTGATCCCAGGGGTGTATTTTCTGTTACCCATCCACTCGTCAAGGTTTATCTTGAAGAGTGTTAGTGAGAGGCTCTGCCTGATGTGATTTGTAATTTTGTTCCAAAGCATGGGGACTCTCTGTGACAGGAATCTATCTCTCCAGCATATTCTATTTATTGTTGTGTCGAGGTTTAGCTCACTAGAGCAAGTGGCTCGCAGTGACTTGGATTTCTTTAGGTGGAGCATGTCCATCAATTCTGAGTTGGACATGGCTTTGTAAGTCATGCAGAGATCACCTCTGAATAAGTGATATGCCACTGAGTACAGCCAGAGTTTTTTCAATCGGGCTGCATAGGACATATGTTGAGACCAGTAATCCTCTTGGTGAGGTACTTTTGTGGTTTTTCCAGCTGTTGGAAGTGTCTTGTGTGGTACATCCCAAATGGGGCATTGTACTCTATGATGGGTCTAATGAGTGACGAGTAGAGAGGCACTATAACCTCTTTATTTCTAGATGCAAACCCTTTAGTAATTAGATGGGCCACAAAGAAGGATTTCCTAACTACTTTGGCAATATGATTGTTAAAGGAGAGATTACTATCTACCTGGGTCCCCAGATCTCTTATTACCTCTTCTGTATTAAGGGGGCTGCCACCTATGTGGTAATTCGTGGGTGTTTTGTTTTTCCCAAATGGGAATACTATGCATGTTTTTGGCATTTAGCTTGAGGCCATGACTTTGACACCAGGTATCTGTCTCAGTAAGGCACTTTTGGAGGATGTTCGTGTCAGCCGGAGAGTCAATTATGGCTCACAGTTTGCAGTCATTGGCAAACTTGGTTAACCATAGTCCTCGTGTGTTTGCCTGTACTTCTGAGAAGTATATGCCAAACAGTAGGGGATCCAGGACTGAGCCTCGTGGGACACCACTTGTGACTGGTTTAGAGTCGGATCTGGAGCCCGCTATTCTTACCATGTGAGTTCTGTCTGTAAGCCAGTTGGCAACCCATCTCATGACGTAGGGGTTTATGTTCAGGCTGGTGAGTTTTTCTGTAATACCTGAGTGGGAATGGTGTCAAAAGCCTTGGTGAGGTCAAGGTAGGCTGTGTGAACCACCTTTCCTTCATCTATGGCCTCGGTGACTGTCTCGAAGAAGTCAATCAGGTTTAGTAGGCATGATCTGCCCTTAACAAAGCCAAACTGGGTCAGGTCAAGTGTTTGGAGGTTCCCAATGTCTTTGTTAATGAGTTCCATGATGATGCACTCCATAGCCTTGCAGACAAAGCTAGTCAGGCTTATGGGGGGATAGATACCAGAGTCAGTTGTGGCACCTCCTTTGTGAAGAGGAGGAATAACCGTTGCTGTGCACCATTCTATGGGTACGTAGCCTGTGGAGAGGCTGAGGTTGAAAAGCGTGTTTAGGTGGGGGGATAGTTCGTTCTGTAGTTCGTGCAAGACGCAGCCTGGGACACTATCTGGTCCCATTGACCCTGTGTTTTAGGCTTTTGAAAGGGCTGTTTTCACATTTGCGTCTATGATTTTTGGGACACTACACTTTTCCAGTATTGTTGTGGGCCCTTTTGGAGTTAAGAGGGGCATGAAGTTTGCACTGAATCTATCTGCCAGGATGTTGGCAATATCAGTAGGTTCAGTATATTTTGTGCTATTTTGCACTAGTTCAGTGCATATCTGTGAGTTGCCACTTAGATTCTTAACATAGCTAAAGAAGGCTTTGTGGTTATCTTTTGAATCCTTGGATAATTTTCTTTCGAAGTTAGCCTTGGATGATTTCATGAGGGACCTCAGTTTCTTACTGATACTGATCAGGGATGTCTTTCCTTCTTGGGATTTGCTTTTTTTTTAACTAGTTTCCTCCTTCTATTGTATAGTCTGTTTATTGCAGGGGTCCACCAAACTGGTTTCCTTCTCTTAGAGGAGTGAGTCTTGGTTTTGCTAGGGATGGCATGATCCATGCATCCTTGTAGGTGCTCATAGAGTGCATTTGTAAAGGTTTCTGCATCTTGGGCAGTGTTATCCTTTAGTGTGGGGGCTGTGAAGCTTATCACCTCTGTCTTAAGTAAGGTGAAGTTTGCTTTAGAAAAGTTTTTTACTGTGGTTTTCTTAGTTGGAGGTGGTGGTGGGGTGTGGACGTCCAGAGTGATTAGTTTAATGTCTGATCTAACCAATGATGGGTTGACCTTCAGTGTGGAACACCTGTCACCCATGTTGGTGAAAACCAGGTCCAACATGTTTTCACCTCTGGTAGGGGAGCTTATCAGCTGATAAAGGGCATTTGAGTTGATGAATTCCAGGAAGCTCTGGGCTTGGGAATTTGTACTCGAGTAGTTTTCCCTGTGAATGGTAGGGTAATTGAAATTGTCCAATATCATGGTGTTTGGTAGGACCTTCATGTTTTCCATTGTCTCCAGAAAGGTGGAGTGGTGGTCCTGGGTCATGGAGGGTGATCTGTAGCAGGCCACAATTTGCATTGCAGATTTACCCGATGTTAGTTGCACATGGATGATCTCAGAGGTATCATGCGCTGCCACTAACCTGGAAGTGCAGGTATCCTTGATGAATATGGATACACCCCCTCCTTTTGTGTCACTGTAACATGGCACTACCTAAGCTTTACCATATACAGGGAGTGCACTATGTGCATCCAACATAGTCAGCCCTCCAGCACTGTCCTCAGTACTGGCCCAGCAACAAGGTAAGTCACTCTTCCTATCAATTACTGAATGGAGCAGTATGTTCTCATACTTGTATGTATGTATGATATTGATGCAAGCATGCAAGGGAATTTGGTGGCTGAATGAGATAGGAGCAGACGGCTATATGGGACAGTATGACATTCATAACAAATGCCAGTGTCAACATACTAGGCAGCACTACACAAGGTGACAACCCCCACCGCAGTACATGGGATGGCCCAAATAACTGAGTGTCAATAGGTCACACACATGGATGTCAATGAAGGTCACATACCCACCACCAGCCTCACCCAGCAGGTCAGGTGTAGATGACCATAAAGAAAGGCCAGTATAAGGCCCCCAAATGATTGCAATGGTGAAAAGCCCCCCACCAGACCTACACAGACATACTACAACAGGTCTGGCAGTTGCATTTTAGTTCTGAAGGGTAAGAAGTCTGAAACTGAAATTTATGCCATTAAGATCTAACATGTGTACTCTACTGATATGGCTCCTTCCTGCATGATAGGTCACAATACAATATGAAATGTAAGCCAACAGAGTAAATGAAATACCAGTATAGTCACTGCAAGTGTTTAATATCTGCAGGTGTGCACCCCCCCATAATCCCATGTAGAAATGCAGTAACATGTAAGTTTGAGGAGTAATTTCAGTGGTGCACAGATTGCCTGAGCTGTCCCAATCTACATTGTTGCATGTGTACAATATGCAGGGTAATTTTGTTGTGTGTTTAATATTTCCTGGAAGTGGTTAGCATGTGGGCCTGGATGGCTGTGCCTCAGTGGCTTAGGTACAGTACAGTGGATGACAGGGCCATGTTCCAACAACTGCATGCCAACCACACTGCTTCTCAGTTACATCCATGTCAGCAGTTGTACATACTCACTGTCCAGATGTCAATATCTCTCACTGATGGAAAGCTGGACACACCATGAATGGGAGCCCATACATAGAAACAGTACATAGGTGGAAATAACCTACACCGAGTGCATATAAAATAACTGTCAACTGCACACAAGTTTGGAATTATACATAGAGGTTAGCATTACTTTAGTTGTCCCTCTAGTATGGAATACTGGTAGTCTGGCCAATCACTGGCAGACCACAAAAGGAACAGTTATAAAGTGATGACAGGCTGCCCATGTCCACACACAAGTCAGCATAAGGGGAATGTCCCAAGTATATTTGTGAGTCAGGTACAGGTAGGTTCTATATCACACATGCACTCAACTCACCCCACCATCAGCCACAGATTTATCAGAGGTCATATCCTTGCTGTAGGGAATGAGTACAGCATGAACCCATCTCTGTATGGGAATACATACATTATGCTGAATGCTAAATAGGTGTCCAGTGCAGGTGTGTCCCTAGCTGTAAGCAGCAACCCAACCACATCCAGACCCATGGATCAATATGAACAGAAAGGATTGACAGGAACACCTCAACCACTCACCACTGTCACCCCAGGGTAATCCACTGGCTTGCAGCCTGGGGACATATGACTGACAGAATGCACTGGCCTGGTACAGATGGCCTGCAGCACTATCAAATGGCCTACAGTCCTCTGGCAAAGACCCATGCTTCACCCATAGTGCTAATGTATGGAATGCCAGGGGGTCCTAACTAACAACCTAACACAGCAAACAGAAAACAAATGCAAGGCCATGTTGACAAATGCCAGTAGCATGCCTCCCCATGTCCTACTGCAAGGACTGTGGACCAAGCCATAAATACTACCGCAATAAAGGCCCAACTATAGGGATACCACTGAGATATTGCTTACATAATGTTAGGAAGAAGAGAGAATAACAGAGGGGGTCTAGAAGCATGGATGCCATGGAGTGTGTGAAGTCTGAAACTCTAATGTCTGCCCATACTACCCCCTGACTGCAAACCCATAAATGAATAGCCACAAAACTGCTTATAAACCACAATGTGAAGGTAAACTTATCAGATATATGAGTCCTGCCTCTGGATAATCTGGGTCTACCTGTACAGCTGAGAGGTATGGCCCTAGCAGGATATGGCCATTCCGTGAAGTTGAGAAAAGCACAAGGAGGGGATCCCCAGCCAGCATACTAACAAGGTTCTTGACCATTTACACAGAACAAGCAGTCTATTGTTTGTATCTACCCCTCCCACAATGGCAGGTGTGTGTCAGAATGTATAGTCTATATGGCTCAGAATATTGGCCTCAGCTTCATTCATCTTGTATTTCCCTGGTAAATAACTGTGAGCAACGAATGATTACTGTCAGTAGTTGATGACATGATACATCACAGTGTAAAACAGTACATATGTCAGAAAATCTATGCTACAACCAACCATGTTACACAAGCAGCACAGACAGCAATAGTTACAGTATCTCCCATATGTCATGCCCATTGTGTCTCCATATTGGCAACCTATCTACCGATATCCTGCAGAAACAGCTTGCTAGGTGTAGCTGTAGCACACAAAACCCTGAAATGGAGTCCAACCCTCCCTGGAATGGATGCACACGATTGATATAAAAGGTCATACAGGGCATGCTCATACACTTAGAGAAATGAAGCCCATGTCTGACAACACAGTGGACTACAGATATCAGTTATTCGCAGAAGTCTGTGCACACACACCAAATTGTACACCATTGATACTTCACACACACACACACACACACACACACACACACACACACACACACACACACACACACACACACACACACTCACACATTGGATAGGAATACTCACACATATCTAAGGCCAACATAATATAATATGTCAAACATACACACACACACACACACACACAGACATGGGAAGAGAAAGACAAACAGCGGCAAAGAGAATCCCATTATGAGGCCTTTCCCACCCAGTACACATCCCATTAGCCTATATCACATGCTGTGCTGATGTCATTCACTGTAGAATTCCTTTGGTTAGCCCTCAGCCCTATAGTCTCAAAGGTGCTTGTGATAACTGTGTAACAGTACAGTACAAATAAGTATCCATGTAAGAGTTGTAATCTCAGTCCTGTCAAATGTAAAGTTGTGTGTGTGTGTGTGTGTGTGTGTGTGTGTGTGTGTGTGTGTGTGTGTTTCTAGATGAATGTGGTTGAGGCCATTCACACTCACTAAACTTCCCTTACCCCTACTTTAGCATTGCTGCTGATGTCACTTACCTTCAAAGATACCTTTGGACAGCTCTCCAACATATAAGCTCTGTGGTTCTAATCCAGGTCTTGGCAACTGTAAAAATATGTGTGTTTGTGTGAGAAAGTGTGTGTGTGTGTGTGTGTGTGTGTGTGTGTGTGTGTGTGTGTGTGTGTGTGTGTGTGTGTGCGTTTGCAGAGACCTGATTTTGTGGTCATTCATACTTACTATACTTCCCTTATGCCTCATTTAGCACTGCTGCTGATGTCACTCACCTTCAAAGATACCTTTGGAGAGCTCTCCAACATATAAGCTGTGTGGCACTTGCGATAACTGCATAATGCTAGTGTGTAGCAACCTAGCTAGGTAGGAGTTCTAATCCCAGTCCTGGCAACTGTAAAAGTGTGTGTGTGTGTGTGTGTGTGTGTGTGTGTGTGTGTGTGTGTGTGTGTGTGTGTGTGTGTGTGTGTGTGTGTGTGTGTGTGTATCTTTGTAGAGACCTGATTTTGTGGCCATTCACACTTACTACACTTCCCTTACCCCTCCTTTAGCACTACTGCTGATGTCACTCACCTTTGAGGTATGTTTGGACAATGTTCTACCTATAATCTCTGTGGCACATGTGGAACATGTGATAAATGTGGAGAACTATAGCTGCAATAATTGCATCGGTAGGGGTTTGAGTCTCGTTCCTGGCAAGTTTTTGTGTGTGTGTGTGTGTGTACATATATATATATATATATATATATATATATATATATATATATATATATATATATATATGTGTGTGTGTATATATATATATATATATATATATATATATATATATATATATATATATATATATATATGTGTGTGTGTATATATATATATATATATATATATATATATATATATATATATATATATATATCCATACCTTAAAGATTTTGGCTCCATTTACACCCAGTACACTTCTGATTGTCTGACTTTAGCAGTCCTGCAGATATCATTCACCTTAGAAGTACCTGTTGGCAACTGTAAACCATGTAAGGTCAGTGGTGCATGTGGTAAATATGTAACATAATGGTCTGAAAACATACCCTTCAACCTGGGAACATCAGAAATCTGGACAAGGCCCATGATAAATAGGTACAAATCCGTACACTGCTTAGCATAACATTTGCATACATAATTGCATAACCCCACCCACTCCAATGGAATTGAAGGATACCAGCTTTCAAATGCAAACTGAAGAACAGACAACCAAAATATGGCACCAGAGTCCCCCTGCAGCCATTCCAATGTCCCATTACCTAGTTATTTTGCCACATTTGCCATAAACACTAATGAGCATACTGCTTTACTTCTACAATGATTATTTGGATTTTATATTTCCATTTTATAGCACAAAGCACAAACAGTAATAGACACCTGATAAACAAAGCAATACTGTCTCACAATGAAAACAGACTTAGCATTAAAACTTCTCTGACCTTGAAACTCACATTCATTAAAACAACATTGAAACCCACACCACATCCAAAGAAAATGCATCTGGCTAGTTGTGGATAAAGATTACCATAGGCCCCTTGCACACACAAAAAAGAAACATACATATGTTTTTTGATACTCCTTCCTGGCTATATTAAATGATATTCCTTGTATAATACAGCAGAATTGTTATACTTAGAGCGCATTTTAAATTTATTGTTTGAACATTTTTCCAGTAGGCAATGAAACAAAATGCATGAACCAATAATGACAAAACTACCCAATTCAGAACATTTCCATCATAAAAGTCTACTTCCACACACATTTTTGTGCATAGTATGAGATTAATATCAGGTATTTTAAAATTCTCTGTTTCTTCAGGCTTTCTAGTGACATACAACCTATTTAACATTGACAGTGTCCCATACTGTCCCAATCTGTACATATATATCCAATTCATTTTGAGAGAACATCCCCTACATCCCTCAACCCATAGTCTGATAATGTTTCTTAGCATTCATCTTATGCTTTCTCAGTCCTCAACTTGCATCATCCTTTGGTGTTAAGTTTCAGTCCCCTGCTAGCAACCCTATGAGTTGGATGAATTCTATACTCTCTAATTAAACATTTTTTTTATTTCTTATGCTCATATCCTAAGGAGATATAAAAAAATTACCTAATGTCAGTCATTTGCTTGCTCATTCTCCTCTAAGTAGGCATGACTCCAGTAGCATTATGTCAGCTTATATTCCTATAGACAATCCTCTGTGTATTCTCCCTTTATCAGCTATGCCACTGACATTCTGTGTTACTAATTTTGACTTCATCTGCACCTCCAGATGCTCTCCTCTTCTATTCTAGATCCTCTCCATTTTTGCCTGACAGATCAAATCCTCATTCTGTGTTTGGCATAGGGTTTAATTTGGATAGAATGCCTTTCCTGTAATATGTTTTGCACCTGTAACAACAAGGAAAACAACTGACTAGCAAATAACTCACTCATAATATTACTGACAACTATATCCCAAAATCCCCCCCACCTCTTGAAAGTGTGCTTCCCCCTTTTTGTAAAGTGAGCCAGTGCTCCTTTTTGGCATACTCACTTCCCCATTCTACAAATGTTTAGTTTTATATCCCCACCCCCATCCCAGCCCTAGACTGAGCTTCATTTTCTGATTCTCACATCTCATCTTCCTACATTTATTTCACATCTTGCGGTATTCTTACAATTACACCTTACTGTCATTTTTATTCCCTGTATTTCTCTGGATTCCTCTAATTTGCTGTATTTGTGCTTCAATTGCTCATTTCCCATTCAGTTTGTTTATCCTGCAAATGCTGATTTAATTTAAACTTACCCTGGTGCTAGCGTTTCATGGTACATTTCCATAACACCATGTACTTTTTCCCTCCTACCTACCCTTGTTCTTTGACATCAACCCTCTATGATCATCCTTCAATTTCCATTGGTACTACCTTATTTCATTAATTTACATTTCCCAAAATTTCCCAGATCATGTTATAAAGAAACACACATAAGGCTTAGTGATTATCTGTTTTTCATCAAAGTCCAACATGCCTCTTATATTAAAAATGAGTGTTCATTTGACAGAACTTGCCACGGACCAAAGTCACTTATAGTATGTTGTTCCATGTTGCTTCCCTTTTACCCTCTTCTTTTCAGAGAATCTGCTTTCATAGAAATGTTTTGTCATTGCACTCCTCCTCCTCCTGTTGTTTTACACACACACACACACACACACACACACACACACACACACACACACACACACACACACACACACACACACACACACACACACACTTATACATACACACACACACACACACACACACACACTTATACATACACACACACACACACACTTATACATACACACACACACACACACACACACACACACACACTTATACATACACACACACACACACACACACACACACACACACACACACACTTATACATACACACACACTTACACACACACACACACACACACACACACACACTTATACATACACACACACACACTTATACATACATACACACACACACGCACACACACACACACACACACACACAAATAACGAGAGCTCTGTAACAGCAGTACCCAAGAATGGCCTCATTTGCAAACAAGCAGAAATAAAAAGCAGGATAAGTTTACCTAAGCAGCTAATAAGAAGTGCTCTGCAGTTACATTCATAAGCAGAAATAAAAGCAGTACCTAAGCAACTAATAATGAGAAAAAGCTCTGCAGCTAACGTTCACAAATGTATCATCGTTCACAAGAAAAACAGGATAACTCAAGCAGAAATGAGTCCAGAAGATAAGCAGCAGCAAGCAGAAATAAACTCCAAACTAGTCATTAGATCAGATGCATTCAAATAGCCAAACAGAAATGTGGGCTCACGTGAGCCCTAGAGCTCAATTCCAGCAAGCTAATGGAGCTGGGGTCATCACTCTTGTGATGACATCAGCTCAATAAGCATGAAAACAAAAACAATTTAAAAACAGTTTGGAAAAAATCAAAAATTATTTGGACCCTAAAACTCAGTAAAAACCGAGTAATTCGGTATGGTTGGGAGGTATGGTTAGATAGAGGTTTGAAGCTCACTCCTGGTAAATGTGTGTGCAGGGTAAAATATTTTGTGAAATCTCTCACTCACTACATCATCCAATGCATATATTTACAAGGGCTGGTGATGTTCCTCAACTTATAAGTATCTTGGGACAACATCTATCCTAAAATCTCCATGGCACATTTGAAAAATGTGTAACACTGAAGTAGCAATACATAGCTAGGTAGGGGTTCGAAACTCAGCACTGGCAAGTGTGTGTGTCTGTCATCAGTATCCTGTGTGGGTGTTGGTGTGATTGTGTAATAACAGGATCCATTGGGGGGTGGGTTTTGCTAAATTCTTATATTGAGGACTTAGTGTATGTCCCAATGTCCACATTACAAGGCCAACAGTTGTCAAACACCATAGAGGTTGGTGTAGACAATCCACAATCCTAAATGTGTAGTGCTATGTGCAATGACTAAGTGACATTATGGATTAGTTAACAATATAAGTAACCCTTCTAATACTCAGAGACCACTCTCCACCCATGAATCATACACAAACACACCTGGCTAGGCAGCAACGACTATATCGGCAGTTCTGCAAATTGCCTCACAGATAGTACCCACTGTGTGATTGCAGTGGACTACATGCCTGTTGACCACAACAGTGCCACTGACATCAGAAAGTACTTTGATGTGTTACATCTCCTGTGTGTTATCCAGCAAGTAAAAGGACATGGCACCCTGTTCCATCCCCTCAATAGCACAATCAATGTGTACAGTGGCCCTTTTGCCATGTTCCCCACTGGACGCCTGCAACAACTGTAGAGTCTGCAAACGTACCCCACAAAGGGAATACCATAGTTATACACATGCCCTGTATGGAAAGATGGCAATAACACCAATGAATCCCCATATCATACTTTCTATGTAGGTGCAATCACTACCTCAGTTACATAGCCAAGTCTCACCAAATGAGGTCAGGAATACTACTTCTGAAGATACCAATCTGTCCACATAACATGCCCCAAAGACCTCAAGCACACTTCCACACTTCAAAGAGCATGCATGTGGGACATGTGCACAGCCCAGATACTGCCAATGTTATGGAATGTAAATCACATGCACATGATGAAGTTCACATCACTGGCCACCCACAACAGAAATCTGGATGAGTGGATGGGGAATACAATACTCATCCCTGGGGACCACTCCAGTGACTATACTCCTGAGCCACACTGGGGACTATTTTCATGTGGTCTGATGCCAGGGTATTCCCTTGGGCTAGCCTTGTAGAGCCTTCATGCCCATTCTCCTACTACACACCTATGAAGCAATGAACCTATGGATCTCAGTACTGGCAAATGTGTGTGTGTGTGTGTGTGTGTGTGTGTGTGTGTGTGTGTGTGTGTGTGTGTGTGTGTGTGTGTGTGTGAATAGTAATCTCAGTTTGTTCAGTTGATGAGTATCCCCTGTGGCTGTGGTTATTAGCAATCGGAGGTGTGTCCAAATCACAACACATACCATTCTCCATTCTACAACAGATGTTGTAAATCAACATATAACTATGTACAACCCTAAGCCCTATACCCTGTGAGGCATATGCAATCACAGTGTTGCAGACAGGGGATTTCTGTGTACATACTGTACCCTGGCTATGACATGGTGGATGTGTTACCACACTGCCATTCTGTGAGTAAAGAACAGGTTAAGATAGATTTCTGTGGATTTTTTTGAAAATGTGAAATAAATGTTCTGCATTTCAGTGTGTAGACTGCACTCAGTTAGAACTCAGTTACCTAATTTGGGAAAACTATATAGCTTGGCATTCATTGTTAATAAGAATCAGAAGTAAAATATTTTATCTCTTATAAACTATGCAGCTTTGTAAAATTATCTACAAGCATGTCAAGATGAATTATTGCATGCAGCTGTGTCTCGTCAACATGATACGCAAAGATAGGCCAAGAACGAAAAGACTTATTGTTCGGGAACAGAATGTTTAAAATATGGAAAACAAACTGTCAGCAAACCAGCTTGAAAGGAAAGACTTATTATTCTGGCAAATTCTCAAAACTGCTGATGCAGGCAGAAAAGACACTCTAAAGAGTGGGACTTTTTCTTTTGTATCAGAGACTTTGATTATTCTAAGCTGAAGTATGTTTTTGATGTATATACCTTTCATTGTTAACTTAGATGCAAACCTCATGTGCAGTAAATGAATGTAGTAAAAGCAGAACTGTCTCAGTGTCTTCAATGAGTAAAGGTACCATGAAAAGTGTAGTATAACTTTAACAGTGGCGAGACCAGTCCAGTCCAAACAACTGGGGGGGGGGGGGTGACCTGAAGAGGTGCTTCTCACAGTGTGACATTCCAGTGCAGAACTTTTTAGAATCGATTCTTCTCTTCCTAAATTTTGTCCATTGACTGGAGGACAAACACTCAGTACAGAGCAGTACGGTAATTTTTCTTCAGACAGTTGATGACTCATGCGGTATGGAAATACTACTGCCAACGTGTTCATATCACCAGCATCTAGTGAAAGACAGAAGAGAATTTTCCCACAACTGATATTTGTGTCAAGACTGGCCACCTTGTCCTCAACATTTGTGGTAAATATTTTCTTCTGTTTTTTTTCTTTTAACAATGAATGCAATTCATGAAAATGCCAAGTAGTGCACTCAGTCTTTTACTTTTGATGTGTCTGAACCATGTACAAATATGTGGAATTATTTAAATACATGGTATGATCAGCATGTTAGCACCTGTAAGTCTTTGTTAGGGAAAACTGACAATCCAGCATTATGTAAATGGATCTCTACCTTTGATTGGTATGTAGGTAAGGCAAAAGTGCCACAGATTGTACAGAAATGTGCTATTTGCAATGATTTAAACATTGCTTTTTGCATGCCTTGTCATAAACGTATTGTACAAAACCTGGAACACAACCAGGATAAAGTAATGCCTGAAGCACAGACAATGGTTCCTGTTTCTATATATCCTGTTGCAAAAGATTTATTAGAGAATGATGCAGATGTCAAATTTGGTACTTTACAGTCTGATTTGCAGGAGATTAAAGATTGGATTGCTAAAGCTAACAACCAGCAGAATCTTGACCTCATGGGTCATTTTCAGACTTACTGTGATACATGGAATGTGCCTGGTAAACTGCATGTTGACACCACTGAATATACAAAAGAATTTTCTCAGTTTTTGAAAGTCTTACAAACCGAAATTAAGACCTTTACAGAAACTGTTACTGAACAGGGCAGTAAAGCTATTGGTATGTAGAAGGGTTAATGAGTATAATTGTCCATTTGCAAGAAAAATATGATAAGCAGCTGGCTGACACACAGCAATATGTAACCGTTGCAAGGGAGGAAATAAACACATTATGATCTCAGTTGGAGACACAGGGATCTGAAGCTGCTAGAGCAACAGACTTAGCTAATCAAGACCTTTTAAAATTAAAAGCCCTGTTAGAGGAATATCAGTCTAAAGCATTAGAAACTACTGTTACAAGTCCTATCATAGTCTCAGCAGGCTTTTCTGTTGAAGTTTATCATCAGTCTAGGATGTTAAAACTCTCCCTAAGTGGGATGAACAGAAGGGTATTTTTAATAAGATGATTACATTTGAAGCTTGGGTTCTTAAAACTGTAGGCACTGTGTGGAATGATACACTTGAACGTTGTTTCTGGAATTTTATTCCACAATGTTTTATGGCTTATATTCAGCAAAAGCAGTATCCAATACAAACTAAACACCTAAGAATGACAGTAGTATTGTTAGCATACACTAGCGGGCAATCTCTCACACCAACACTTTTAGATCAGTTTCAAATGACAGTTGTGATTCTTTAGAAGAGCAAGCAGAACATTATCAGCTGGCGTATATGTGAATCAATGGCAGTGATGAAAAAGATATGGAATATGTCAATTTTCAAAAAAAACATTATGCGCTCCTTTTTGGACCATTTGGAAGGTGTCCCAGGGGATATTAAACTTATTTATGAGGAATATTTAAACACACTCACAGAGTTGTAGATAAATTGCTGCGAGCACATATTATGTGTAAAGATAATGCTATTCATAAGCAAAAGATTTACACTCCCCATTCTGCACTCGTTAGTGAAGTAAGGGGAAGGGGCATGGAAGATGGATTAATCAGGGACAGCAAGTCCCACAGCAGGTAGCAGAACAGTCACATCAAGGGCAAGTTATGCAGGGCAACAATGGACAGCTTCAGCTCCCGCAGCCACTCAGTTAAATTCTTAAGTTACTCAATCTATAGAGGGTCCTCAAAAGAGGCAGCCTGTTTGTTATTCCTGTTAAACAGGTAGGTCATACTAAAAATTATTGTAAATATTATTGCAGATGGTGCCAGGAACAAGAGGCAAAGGGTAAGTTTCTTACCGTAAAAAATTTTGATAAGCCACTTGTACTATGACAGCAACAGGTAACGCAGCCAGAAGTACAAACACAGCAGTACACTTCACAACAACATGTGACAGATGGTAATAGGGGACTACAGCAACAACCCCTATATACCACAAACACTCAACAGTCAGTATTCCCAGTAGAGCAAAGGGATGGTGTGACATCTAGTGTCAATGTACAAGGTAATATTGTTAGCACACAGGATACAACTGTCCTTTCTGACGTTGTTCCTGAGGGTCCAGTAAATCTTAAATATCAGCAGCAAATAGCCTTGCATCATGAACTTAATCAGTCTTTTTATGTTGACTGTGAAGAGGTTGAGGAAACACTGCAATTATGTTCTTTGCAGTCATACCACTGATGATTCAGGGTGGGAAGTAAATCTCCTATAGGGGTGTGACCCCCCCTACCCAAGTCTCTTTCTTGACTAACTTCAAGAAAGGGAAAGACGGACAACCACTTATCAACATTTGGGTAAAGGGGAACCTGTGGGAAGATGTTCTTCTAGATACAGCAGTGGCTGTCTCAGTGACAGGTAGACATTTGCCTCCTGACTTGTCTAAACGTACATGTATTTCAGGTTTTAATGGCTCTGGATGTCTAGCCATAGCTAGTAAACCTGTACAAGTACAATTCTTCCATCAAGGGGAACCAGTGAAAGGGGTATTTTTGATGCATAATTCTTGCACCTCCACAATTTTGGGATGGATATATTGTCCAAAATGGGAATTGTCATAGACCTTCCTAATGGCATTATATGGCAAGGACAAGGTCCCATGTTATGTATGATTGAGGCAATACATGTATCAAACAGTTCAGAAAAGGGCCATACTGTCAGCCCTACTGAAAATGAGGTATTGTTAAAGGTTAAACAACAGTTCCATACATTGTGGTCTCATGGGCCCACAGACTGCAGGAAGCTAAAGGATGCAGTTTCTATAGGTAGTGAAGAAGAGTTTATTCCACCATTTCAAAAACAGTATCCAATCTCAAAGGAAGCAAAGACAGACATGCAAAACTGCATACAATGATGGCTTGATGTGGGAATAATTCAAAAGGGAAAAAGCCCTACAAATTCACTCATATGGCCAGTTAAAAAGAAAGATGGCACTTACCGATTGGTTATTAATTTACGAAAAATTAACTAATTCACGACTCCCCCGGCTCATCTGATTCCAGGGGTCCCAGAGCTAGTAGCAAGAATAAAACCACAAAGTCAGTGGTTTACGGTCATAGACTTAGCTAATGGTTTCTTTGCAGTACCACTGCAGGAAAAAGATTGGCAAAGGTTTGCCTTTACTTTTCAAAATGAACAGTATGTCATGATGTGGTTACTGCAGGGATTTCAAAATAGTCCGGTTATATTTCACCAGATAGTTGTACGAATACTACAAGGTCTAAAATCTGATGATTCTGTTCTGCATTACATTGATGACATACTAATACAGTCTAAAACAAAAGAACAGCATTTAGCTAAAGTGAAACAGGTCCTTCAAACACTGCAGGAGGCAGGGTTGAAAGTCAAAAGTGAAAAGGTACGATTCATGTCATCTGAAGTAAAATTTCTAGGTACTGTCTTACATCCTTCCGGGCATACTCCTTGTTCGGAGATGGTGCAGGGAATTTTGCAAATGGATAAACCGGTTACCATTCTGGATTTGCACAAATCTCTGGGTATCATGAATTATAATCAGGACATGCTTTCTAACCAGAAAAAAATACCCTTTCTGGAGTGAGGAGCAAAGGAATATATGGCTTTTTGTGATTTACAGGCAGCATTAGCCAAGGCTACAGAATTAGTAGCTCCAAGTCTAACATGTCCCTTTGTGTTACAGGCAGCAGCTGGACCTAACATACTGTCTGTTGTGCTTTTTACAGGAGTAGCCTCAGGGCTCTGATTCTACAATGGAAAAGACTTTACGCCCATTACATTTTTCAGTAGGAAGATGACACATGTTGAGTGGGGATACCGCCTGTGCATTCAGCAACTTTTGGCCATTTACTGGGGTTTAAAACAAACTGAATACCTAACAGCTTTCTCTAAAGACATTATAGTACAGACACTGTATTATGCCATACAGGCTTTGGTAAATGAAACTCAGCTAAATAAACTGATTGATGACGTCAGTCAAGCAGTGTTTGCAAAATGGTTGGCATTATTTAGTGTCAAGCAAGTTACAATAAACGCAGGAGATAAGTATTACTTATCTAACTTCATGGAATATGAAGGAATACGATACAAATGCATTAGGCACATTTCATATCCAGAAAAAAACATTCTGTCTCCTGATTTTCTGGAAGACAGGCCATCCGTCTTTGTTGACGGTGCTCGATTTTGGGACAATATCGGACTGGATTTGCAGTAGTAGTACCAGAAAACCCTTCCATGGGACAGCCGACTCTGATTCAGTTACGGGACACATGTCTGCTCAGCGAGCTGAACTGGTAGCAGCTCTTTATGTGTTCCAGCATTTTCCACCTGTCAATATTTTTTCAGATAGTGCGTACATAGTTAATTCTCTGCAGTTGAGTATGTCTACATGGGCAAGGAGAGGGTTTGTTGATAACATGGGCAAACCACTCGAGCATGCTTCTATGTTACAGACTATTTGGAATTTGGTTTGTAGTCAGTCCCTTGTGGGTTGCTACAGTATCTTAAAGGTAAAAGCTCATCAGAAAGCTACAAATGAAATTTTTCAGTTAAATAACTATGCTGATCAGATGGCAAAAAAGGTAGCAAAGGAAGGAATGCAATTGTATCCTACAGAACACCTTTCTAGTGTACCAGATAAAACCACTGCAGTACATGCCATACAGACATTATTAAGTTCAGAATTTGCAACATGATTTGCATAAAGTGCACTAGCAAAAGGAATACAGTCATTTAAAGGCACACATCTAATAACATAACATAGACAGTTCATTTTAAAACCTTCAGTCTTCTATTCTTCAGAAAACATTTAATATTCACTGAGTCATTAATACCAGCTTTTTTGTCAGCCCCTAACCTGAGCTGCCACATAGTTTCTCTTTGTTCCAGTTGGTCCTTATAGTACTGCCCCCTTATATTTCTAACTACATGATCCAAAACAGCAAACAGAAACTTTTTAAAACCACTACATGTAATGGAATGTTTAAATAGAGCATTGTTAATGTTATTAGTTCTAATACAATAATACAATAATAGTGCTCTTTAATTCTTTTACTAAGTGGTCGTGTGAACATATCTACACAAAATTCTTTGCACACAAAACAAACAGCAAGATAGACTATGCCACTAGTATTGCAGTTGTATACACCATCAGTGGAAAGTGTCCTGTTCAAACATGGTTGATCAATATAGGGTCCCTCTAAAATAAAACAACCTGAAGAACAAAAAACACATTTATACATCCCCTTACAGCGTCTGCTGCTGTCAGGGGTACTTTTATATATGGAGTCAAATTGTAAACATTTTTTTAAACAGTCAGTTTTTTTATATACAAACTTAGGTCTATCACCTACAACTTGTATTAATTCAATATTTCCACATAAGATGTTCCAGTTTCTAGCAATAATAGACCTGATGTTAAATGCATCAACAGACATATCCAAAATACAAGAAGTACCAAAGGTATCTGTGTTAATATTCTTAGAACTTGAATTGTTAACACCTGTGACTCCATGTGACTTATTTGTAATAGTAGTAAAACCATTTTTCAAAATCGGTGGACAATCAGTAGCCCTTCTTGTTCAAATTTCATTAGCTAGTTTGCCAAGTAAATCTGAGGGATAACCTCTAACTAAAAACATATTCTGTATAAAACTGACTTCTGATTCAAAATCAGCTTCTTCAGAAATCATTCGTGAAGCAAGAATAAACTGACCCTTCGGTATATTATTTTTCATAAAAATAGGATGGTTACTCAAATAATGCAAATAACTGTTAACAAAAGTCTCCTTCCTGTGTATTCCACTCATGAAACAATTATTAGAAGTATCCCAAGTCAGGTTAACATACAAAAAATGCACTGATAGCCCAGAATTCCCCAATACAAATTAAAAAAAATAACTGGAATTATTAATACCATCATAAAAAGAATGAACCCGGTCTATGCCACCTTCCAGGATAAAAAACAAATCATCCACATATTTGCCATAAAAAACTACATGATATTGTTCCATAATAGGTCTGAGAACACTAGCTCCCACCACCCAAGAACTAGATTGTCATAAGCCGGGGCCACAGCGGACCCCATAGCTACCCCTCTTAGCTGCTTGTAAATTTTCTTATTAAATAGAAAATAATTGTTATTAAGCACTAGTTCTATTAAGGTGCATAAAACAAATACGGTGTCAGAATGAAGGTGTGCTACATTTCCCAAGAACTAACAAAATCAACCCCTTGGTCATGGGGGATACTCGTAAACAATGACTGGACATTCACTGTAAACAAAATGTTCTTCTTAGAATCAAAATAATATACAGAGCTAAAAGTCCTAATCAAATCCAAAAAATGCCACAAGTCCTTAATAAATGAACCTAATTTTTGGACTAGTGGATTTAACATATAGTCAACTACCAAAGAAATACCTTCTGTGACCAAATTAGGTGAAGATACTATGGGTCTATATCGGGGGGTTTCAAGATTTTTGTGAATTTTGGGGATACCAATCATGGTCCCCAAAAGTGGATGTTCAACTAACATAAAATCATACATGTTATTAGTAATATACCCATTGACCCACAGATCATATAAAATAGAATGTATACTGTGATATGCCTTAAAAAACAGCTGTTGACTAACTAATGAATATTCAGTGTCAATACTTAGCATATTTTCCATAGAGTTGACATATTTATCTTGTTCAAGAATTACCAGCCCCCCACCCTTATCATCTTTCATAAACCAAAGGTGGCTTAAAGACCTCAGTTCTTTTAAAGCTGTTCTTTGAGCTCTAGTAAGATTATAAAACTTATAATCTACCTTAGTATGAACAAGTTTTCTGATGTCTTCAGTGCAACAATTTTCAAAAACACGTAAGGTGTTAGTTAAGGAGGGGTAATGGTACTTGGTCTGGCAAACAATCATTTATTAAACTCCATACTAGAAAAAACAAAACTTAAATTTAGTTTACAACAAAACATTTTTAAATCCAACAATGTGTGTCCTGAATTCATCCTTTTGCTAGGCACAAAGTTAAAACCAAGCCCTAAAACAAATAACTGATCAGAAGTAAATGAATAACAAGACAAGTTATACATTTTTTCATTCAAAATGTCAGTATTAGAATGTTCAGTAAAAGCAGTTACTTTTTCTTGTTCCTTGTGGAAGTCTTTCTTGTATCATCGCCCGTCTCGTTCTGACATAAAACAGGTCTCTTCTCTAAAGGGACTCGCCCTGCATTAACTGCAATCTGACCAGAACCATTCATTTTATCCTTCTCATCACCAGAAGTATCAGATATATCATTCATATCTAATACATTCTCAGCAGGAGCAACACCAGCCGATTCACTTGTGGAACAGTCAGAATTCAAAGTCAGACCGGAAGTGACATCACCACCTGTCTTAATAACTTCACTAAAGGAAGTAGGAAGAAGACCAGAAGCTCCTTGGTTTCTATAGTGACCCCTAAGTTGGTTCTTTGTCTTAAAGGGGCCAATAGCCTTTTTAACATCAGAAAAATGGGAAAAAGCAGTATTGCTGGAATATGCATCAATGTCCCGTTGTACCTTCTTTAGCTTTTTCTGTATTAAACCCTGCTCAAATTCTTCCATAGAAAAAAAGCAAAGCAGAGTAGTCTTTGTTTAAACAGGATATATTTCTTATAAGTTTCTGCAAAGAAGCATCTGTCTCAATATCATTGCATACCTCCTCAGTTCATTTCTTATTGTGACCAACAAGCAATTTTAGAAAGTCAAGCCCTGTTTTAGGAAAAAATTACACCAATTCAGAAAAGGACTCAGTTGGAAGTACACCATTAGGGCATTTAAAAAAATGCAGACCTTTAGGTAGTACTCCCACTTGTATGTATTTATCAAATTGCTTAGTCTCAACAACCAAAACTCTGTACCTTTTTAGTAGTTTTTCCAACAAAGATAAACGTCTTTTAGCCTCTTTTTCCACCTCTACATCCCTGCCATTAAACATAGTAGTAGAGGTTAAAGCTAAATTGTAGGCATCAAATGGATCTGAATCACAGTTTAAACTGCAGTAATGTCACTAAACGCAATGAAATACTGAAGCAGTCTTATCAATTACAATCTCCACACTTTCATCTTCTGAACTAAGTTAAGACAGTTTACTTAAACCAGTCATTCTACAATTACTTGCCATCAAAGTTTCAAGAGTCTTTTGTATGTCTTTCATAGTGCACACCAACGTGGAAAGCAAGTTGGTATCTTGAAAATCAGATGTACCAGGTAGGGTACCAGTGTGGGGGGGGGGCTTTTAATGACCAACTAGAACAAAGAGAACCTATGTGGCAGCTCAGGTTAGGGGCTGACAATAAACCTAGTATTAATGGCTCAGTGAATATTAAATGTTTGCTGAAGAATAGAAGACTGAAGATTTTAAAATGAACTGACTATGTTATGTTATTAGATGTGTGCCTTTAAATGACTGTATTCCTTTTGCTAGTGCACTTTAAGTAACGGATTGTTTTATTAGGTAATTATTTTGATTTGATATATAAGGGGATGCTGCTGTGTGTATGTTATTTCATTCTGAAGAAGTCTTTTGAGATGAAAGTGATATTAAACTGTGTTTTTCACTAGTTGCTGGTGGTTTCCTCCATTGTTCAGTCAGACTGGTGGTTTGTTTTTTATTAGTTTTTGTTGCTACTTCATCCCTTGGGACTGTTGTTTTTCCAATACGATTTGCTGAAGATCCAAACTAAGTTTGGACTGCAGGAAGAGTTAGAAAAAATGTACTCTTGTAGGGGAACGTCCATAGCAATATTATGCAAAATGTTTTGAAGACGGTTCTAGTCTTCCTTATATATCGTACCAACAGGCATGACAGTTAGTGAAATTTAATCATCAGGTGTTGGGACATTTGCGTACGCAAAAGTTATGGCCCATTGTAAAGAACAAGTACTGACATCCACAGTTAAAGAAAATCTGCGATTTAGTGCAAGCTGAATGCTTAATATGTTTGCAGGTTAATGCGCAATTGAAAAAAAACATAGTTACTGAGGGTAACACCAGCAGATGGACCTTGCTATGCCATCTAAATTGACTTTGCAGGTCCATTACCCCCAGGTAAAGGTGGGTGCAGGTATCTTCTAATGGTAGTTGATGTTTTTTTCAAAATGGGTAGAAGCAATTCCTACAAAAATAATGATGGCTTAGTCTACACCAGAAGCCATATGCAAAAACATTTTTTGTCATTGGGGATGGCCATGAATTATTGCATCCAATAACAGGCCACAATTTGTCAGTAAACTGATGAAAGATTTGTGTGATTTGCTTGGTATCCAGCAATGATTTCATGTTCTTTACCATCCCCAGTCTAATGGGATTGTTGAAAGAATGAACAGGACTCTTAAGGAACACCTTAGGAAAGCCTGCTTGGAAAAAAGGCGTAAATTGGGTAAAACATTTGCCTGGAATCTTGCTGGGTGTCAGAGCAACACCACACAGTAAAACAGGGATCTCACATTTTGATGTCATGACATGTAGAAAAATGCCTGTACAACTGCCATTCCATCCTACTATTAGTAGAAACAGACCATTATTAGAAATTGCACAGCATCGACAATGGTTAAAAGATATTTCTGAATTGTGTCAAAGCCTATCAGAAATGCAAGCATTCAAGTTACGGTCAAAGGATCCTGTTATGCCAGAAGAAAACCTTCCCTGTGGGACACGGGTATTGATCAAGACGTAGGATAGTAATTGGCAAAGACCTTTTGAAGTAATTGCTCTGTTAGGACCTCTAGTGTACAAAGTTAAAGGAAAGAAAAAGAGCAAAATATTTCTTGTTCAGAGAGATCGGTTGAAAGTCATTAAGTGACTTCATGTTTTGTGGGGGTTTTTGAAGACGCACAGCAAATGCCAAGTCTGAAACAGTTGTAAAAGCATCTATCAAAACAACTTTTCAGATTAATACCACTTACGTGGAAAGGTTACATTATTGTACATAATGAAGATTCTGTTTGTTATTGAACTGACTGTACTCATTGGAGCCCTTGGGGTAGGGTGTCAAACAGGAGAAATGCAAGTTTGGAAAATAAACAATGACCATAATACTCTAAAGCTAGGTTGGCATGAATGCTCAAAGATAAATCTTTTTTTGTGGGGAAAGACAGCAGGAAAACTTCACTTGTCCATCTAATGCTAATTGTACCTTTGGGCATATAATAGTTCCCAGTAATGTTATCTTTTGGTCCACGGTTATGGGTCATTATTACATTCAACCAAATAGTCCTAAGGTAACCATTGAATTTGATTCCAAAGTTTCTATTAAATGTTGTCAATTTCCTATATTTTATTTGGGAAAAGAAGAAAATTCAAAGAAGTATCCACCATCAACACAACGGCTAGTCTTCACTTATGTGAGGAAATGTGGTAATTATACTATACAGGGAATTAGTATTCCTCCCAATAATACAAAAGTACAACTGAATTTTACTACTGGAGTTTCTGTAATATGTACTAATACCACAGTCATTACAGGCAGCATACATTGGGCATATGTTCTATCAATATTAACAGGTAAACCTACCTCTGTTCATACAGACCATTTGGTTAAAATCCCTTCCACCTGTAAAAAGGTAGGCAGACAGTATCAAAAGGTTGTAGTACATTTTAACATCACATTCCCAGACACAGGCAGGTGCTGATATAAAAGGGCTTGGTATGATACTTTGCTAGGAAGCCCAGGTACAAGCATGGGAGCTATTAATGCAGCTGACGTTGAAATTCTGGCTAATTGATTAAAAGTAGTGGGGGAAGACATCTCTCATATTGTGCATTTACAAGCATCTTGGAATCCAGAGATATGGAAGACACACCTGCACAATATAAATTATCAACAGCAGTTTTTTAGACAATTATGATGCTATGCAGGTACATCAGTTAAAATTTGATGGTAACATGACAATTTTTGTAAATTGGACAAAATGCACTATGCAGTCTTTGTATGTGGAAATTCAGAAAAATAGAGTAAAAACTGAACTTATGTTACAAAATGAAAATGTTTGGCGACAATTGTTTAACAAATGGATACCTGATACTGATTGGATTAGGTTATTTACTGAAGTAACATACTGTACTCCACAATATTGTATAGAAACGTTTATGCATTATAATATTACTGATACAACTATTATGTGTCAATTTACTGTGTTACCTATGATATTTCTCATACCAGAAGGGTATGAGTATTGGTTGCCACAATTTGAAGGTAATTATATAGATAAGAGAGGAAAAACACATAAAATTGAGTATTGTACACAGACTCAATATGGACTAATTTGTGGACAGCATTTGCCTGTCTATGAACCATGCTTACTGCAGCATTCTGTTAATTTGTGTACATGGACTATTATGCCTTCTTCTTTTCAAATATTTATAGAAGTGGCTCCTCAGTATATTTGTCTGGTTACCGATCAAGACGTAGGTAATAATTTAAAATTACCTTTTGTAGGATGTTTATCACATTGATTTCCTTAAATTGAATAATAAGAGCTATGTGTTTACTGAACCCATAGAAGTGAATATTCCCAAGAACTGGAATTATGACTTAATACAACTTCCCAATATATCTGTATCCTTGGATAATTTAAAAAACATAATGAACAATACTAATCTATGAACTAATCTATGAACCTATGAACATATGAATACTAAAATTCTCAGAGAGTATATGGAAAAAAGAAATAAAAGTATTATGTATTATGAGACATTAAGCATCATTTCAAAAGATAAACTATTTAGTTTGGCTGAAAAGACCAAAAAAGACACGGTTCCCTATTAAGCTGTCGCAGACGCAGGTTGTCGAATATGTCTTTGTGCAGCACGATTGAAAAAGCTAAGACTGTTCTCTGTTGCATACCGCTTTCTCAGAGGCGATCTCTGTCTAACGTACAGAGACATGTCCAACCCAGAATTGTTGAACATGCTCCATCTTAGCAAAAACAAATCTACTCGAGCTACATGCTCTAGGTATATAAACCTCAACACAACAATGAATAGGACATGCTGCAGGGATAGATTCCCTTCACAGAGACTTCCCTTACTATGGAACAGGGTCCTGATCTACATAAGACAGAGCCCCTCACTATCACTCTTCAAGAGGAACCTTGATGAGTGGATGGGTGACAGAAAGTTCACACCGGGGATCACACCAACAGCACTACTAGATAGGGGCCAAGGGTACTAGCTGCTAGTACAAGGGTCTAGGGAACTACTTAAGGGGTGGTGAATACCACACAATGTGGCTGGGCTAATATATGCCTTCAGGCAGATAGCCCAGTACCAACCTATGAACCTATAATAAAGTGCGAAAAGGCAAAATAGCGAAGTGGCTGTTTAGCGAATTCTTTCCCTGGGAAAGAATTTGTTTAGCCGCTTTTGCTACTTTGCCTTTTCAGCACTGTAGTGCAATCTTGGAGTTGGTATATTTAAGTAGGGGTGTGTGGGGGCAAAGCCCCCCATATTAAGTAATGTTTTACTGTTTTTTTTTTCTGGAACAGCGATTGTCTTCCATTGGAAAATAATCACTGTTCTGAAGTTTCGACATTGTAAGCTTTCACTTATATGGGGTCGATTATCTGTCGTTCACTCTTCTGAGAGTGCGATATGATAATATAGACCCAAAAGACACTGCTCACAACTGGTGGGATATCTTTATTGGTTGGTCAAAATCAGGAAAAAAATCTGTTAAATTGGTTGATACATCCTGTATTAGTAGTGTTAGGCATTATAGTCATACTAACTATCTGGAATTGCTACCTAAATTGTCATTTGCGAAAAACTTATAGAGTTCGGAAATCATGATGGATAACCTGAATAAACTGGAGAAAGTTTCAATGTATACCATTAAAGAAAAAACTGAAAAGGAACAGTCATTTTCCACTTTTTAGATAAAAAGTGGGAATTGTGAGAGGAAAGAACAGGTCAAAATGGATTTATGTGGATTTTCTTGAAAATGTGAAATAAATGTTCTGCATTTCAGTGTGTACAGCGCACTCAGTTAGAACTAAGTTACCTAACTTTGCAAAACGATATAGCTTGGCATTCATTTTTAATAAGAATCAGAAGTAAAATATTTTATCTCTTATAAACTATGCAGCTTTGTAAAATTATCTACAAGCAGGTCAAGATGAATTCTTGTATGCAGCTGAGTCTCATCAACATGATACGCAAAGATAGGCCAAGGAAGAAAGGAGTATTCTTCAGGAACAGAATGTTTAAAATATGGAAAACAAACTGTCAGCAGACCAGCTTGAAAGGAAAGACTTATTATTCTGGCAAATTCTCAAAACTGCTGATGCAGGCAGAAAAGACACTATAAAGATTGGGACTTTTTCTTTTGTGTCAAAGAATTTGATTATTCTAAGCTGAAGTACGTTTTTGATGTACATACCTTTCATTGTTAAGCTATATGCAAACCTTGTGTGCAATAAATGAATGTCGTAACAGCAGAACTGTCTCAGTGTCTTCATTGAGTAAAGGTACAGATTACCTGAATAGTGTACTATAACTTTAACAGCCATACCCCATTGTCTTGCTGCAGGGCCACATCCTGGTGACACACAGATGCCTAGAATGGATCTGGGATACGGCATGTGAGAATACATTCACTCAGCACTTACCTTGTGTGGGGGGGTAAAGCTGACACTGAATGTGTTGCTAAGACTGCAGCCAATATCTGTTGTAGCAAGATAGGCATTAGCATTGTGCAGTAACTCACAGCACTTGTTTTTAATGCTGTGAAGGTTGATAATTTAACTATCAAAGGCTGTTGTGACTGTCGTCAGTGTCTGCTGCATGTCTGCCATCATAGATGCCTGTAGGGGATTCCATGAAAGGTCCAGAGGTGTGTTTGAGGTTAATAAGGGAGTTCAACAGTCATGGGACATCACCTTTCTCTGCAACAGTGTCCTCCTTCTGATGTATACTTTAGTAATGGCAACAGACCATAACATTGTCTCCCAGTGTTTGGAGGACAGTGTCTGGATTCTATTGGCTCTGGCTAGTACCATGCATTTATGTACCTGTTTGTACAGTGCATATGTGTTTGATTCCACAGTCATGCAGCCCATTGCCATGGGTGCAGTGAAGACCTCCACCCGTTTTCATGGCTGCAAAGTCAGCTTTGGAGAGGTTTTGCAAGGTGGTTACCTTTGTGGGGGGTGTGGCTGACATGATGATTTCCATGTTGATTACAGCCTGTGTGGATCTCTCCATGCAGGGATTGACATCTGTGGATTAGCAACAGTCCCATATTTAAGTAGTCAACACAGGTCAAGGTTGTTGCATCCTCTACCGGGGGTCAGCATGAGCTGGTCCAGGGCACTGGAAATGATGAATCCCAGAAGTGTCGGGCCACTGTACTGGCACTTGACTACTTTTCCCAGGAGATGGAGGGGTTGTTAAAGACTCATACTATGTCAATGTTGCTTTGGACCATCATAGATGGCAGGGTGTTGAGGAATGGGCACTGACAGTCTAGGGACATAGATGTGGACCCATAGCAGGATATGGTCTGGATTGCACTATTACCCCAAGGCAGTTGTACCAAAAGTATCTCCAATGCATTATGCTGGGAAACAAGTCTGGAGGTGTTCCTAGCCATAATGAATATGGAGACAACACCACCTGTAGAGGTGTGGTGTGGTCCATGTTTGGGTGCTGACAGCTGTGGAATGTGTCATGTCTGCTGCTGTGAACCACCTCTCCATTACAACAGACATGTGTCCTCCACTCCAATGAGTGCTTTGAGTGACTTCATCCTGACAGTTAGATGTCTACTGTTGAGCAACATGACCCTCAGACTGCATGCATGTCTAGCTGTTATGGTGGTAATAACATTAGGAACACTGCCTAATAAGGCATCATAGGGGTGGCAAGACACTTAGCCAGTACCTGGAAACCCAGTGGTGACAGATGTAGGACATCTGTGGCAATTCATTGTGTTCTGTCAATCATGTCATCCCAAGCAGAGAGGTACTGGATCCCTTGAGAATGACACATAACATGTAAGCCAATGTTGCAGTCAATCATCTGTTGATAGTACCGCAGCATCATTCTGGGTGACGGTGGTACACTGCTCAGGGCTACTGTCATACCTGCCTGGACCACATAATCAGAGAGTTCAACCATGTCTCTTGTTATGTAGTCCAGGAAGGTGTGTCCCAAGTCATTCACACCCACATGGATACATAGTGATACTCGTAGTTGTTGTGGAGTGCCATGACTGGCTGTGTCATGTGTTGGATGCTGGCAGGGAGGTGTGTCCCAGGTCAGTCGCACCCACATGGATATAGAGTGATACTCATAGTTGTTGTGGAGTGCCATGACTGGCTGTGTCATGTGTTGGATGCTGGCAGGGAGGTGTGTCCCAGGTCAGTCACACCCACATGGATACAGAGTGATACTCATAGTTGTTGTGGAGTGACATGACTGGCTGTGTCATGTGTTGGATGCCGGCAGGGAGGTGTGTCCCAGGTCAGTCACACCCACATGGATACAGAGTGATACAGGGAGGTGTGTCCCAGGTCAGTCACACCCACATGGATACAGAGTGATACTCGTAGTTGTTGTGGAGTGCCATGACTGGCTGTGTCATGTGTTGGATGCTGGCATGTGATAGATATTTGACTGTTACCTGCTCCATATTCAGCTTAGTGAGTTGGATATGTGTGTGCCTCAGTACTGAGTTACCCATGATCACTGTATTGTGCAAGGTGGTTAGCCTTAGGAGCTTAGGTTGAGGGGCACACTGTGTAAGTTAAATATGTGTCCCTTGGCACGTGCCATGTTACAATGTCTGAGTGGGTGTCTGTTTTGCTGATCTGTACTGTTTGGGTAAATATCCATTGAGTGCCTCTGGGAAGGTAGGTGTGTGGTTTTCAACTGTATGTCATGGCTGTCAAAGTGGGTGTCATGGTGAGCTACACGTTCCACATGGTGTGGTGCAGGTGTTGATCTTATCCTCTTGATCTACTAGTCCAGTCTTTGCTGGAGAGTGCATATGTCCACATTGGGTGATATATAGGTAACTCTCACAGGTCTGAGTGTTTGGAGTTTAGAGGAAAGGGTTGTCTGTGTACATGAGTCAGTTGCAACAGTGCCTCAGAATGGACAAGTGCACTAGGTTAATGGGTGAAAGCACAGACAACTGCCCTTCAAACATGCCAGGAGGGCTGGACATAACTGTAATTACTAGGACTACATCTGTGATGAATGAGTATTGCTGGCAGCTCCCAGGTGTGACACACATCTTGATACAATAACCTGGTGAAGTTCCAAGTCATAATGCTAGCTTAAGTGCAAGACAGAAAGAAGTAGTATCATGTATGGGTGGAACAGAAGGTAAACTGTCTGCCACCTGTAATACTTTACAGCAGCCGCTCAGTTATCAGCAGCTTTGGCTGTGTGAAAGTTCAAGAAGCTGTGTATCACATGTGGTAACTGCATAACACTATAGTAGACATTCCTAGATAAGCAGGAGCTCTAATCCCAATACTGGCAAGTGTGTGTGTGTGTGTGTGTGTGTGTGTGTGTGTGTGTGTGTGTGTGTGTGTGTGTGTGTGTGTGTGTGTGTCGGATGATAGATTGTGTACTGTCTGGGTTATACCATTTTTGACGTGTGGACTACCCTTTATACTTCCCTTCACTCCAATGTAGTAGTCCTGTTGATGTCTTCCACCTTAGAAGTACCTTTGTAATAGGAGAAAATGTATAAGCTCTGTGGTGTGTCTGATAACTGCATAGCACATAGTAAAAATACCTAGATAGGCAGGAGTTCTAATCCCAATACTGGCAAGTGTATGTGTGTGTGAATCATGTATTGCCCAGCTTATATCATTTTTGACCTGTGTATTTATTTATTTTATTTTATATTTGTTGACTGGGCTAGTCTAACTGGATATATGTCCATTTTCAGCAGAAGCCAGGGGAGAAAAGATCCACAAAAACATATAGTTCCAACTACAGATACAGTACACTTTACAGACAATACAGTTGTTTACATAGCAACTTAGTAATCATGAGAGATAACAAATTAAAAAAAGACAAAACAATAATAGAAGAAAAAAATATTTGGAAGGCAGTGACAATTCCTAAACTCCAAGCTGGATATACACCATGAAAAAAGTTATTTACAAGGCAGTGACAATTCATAAAGTCCAAGCTGGGTAATCGTCATAATTTCCTAGAATGGTTTGTAAGAAGGATTGAATTTACAGTCTTAAATAAGTTTAACTGATTAGATTCACAGAGGTGTAAGAAGGAGATGGACTTAATGTAGCAGTAGAGAAATTAGTATTTAGTGCACAGAACATAAGACAACAGGAAGGGGATTCTTAGTCTGGGTTAGTACATGGGCAAAGCCAGTGAGATGTAAGGTATAATTTGAGTTTCTTTTTGTATAGTGGAGTTGAAGAAAGAGATGTGAGTTCACAGGGAAGAAAGTTCAGGTTTTTCCCACAGTGTTAGAGAAAAGTGAACCCCCTGCTTTATTGTTTGTTTTTTGTCTGGATACCAGTAGTTTATTTGCTGAGCTTAGGTTTGTAAGATTTTTATACGGGGTGATTAGACTCATGAGTATTGGTGTATTGCTAGGATGATAGGTACTACCCTTTACACTTCCCTTCACTCCAGTTTAGTAGTCCTGTTGATGTCATCCACCTTAGAAGTACCTTTGAAAGAGGTGGAAATGCATGAGTTCTGTGGCGCATCTGATAACTGTGTACCACTATAGTAGGAATACCTAGATAGGCAGGAGTTCTAATCATAATGCTGGCAACTGTTTGTGTGGGGATCATATCTTGTGTGGCTTATACCATTTTGATGTGTATACCATACACGGCTGGTGGCAACCTCCCACAGCCATTACTTTGTATAGTGTGGTAAAAGCATCTGCCTCACATCCAGCAGGTTAAACCATTGTACAGTCCTCTGTACAGATGTCTCTGGAATATCCATATGTTTGCAACCTATACGTGGTCGGAAGTGGTCTGTGTTCCTTAACAATGCTCATGTATGTGATATTATAGCCAAATAGGCCACAGTGAGTGTACTGATACATATGGTAGTATGAGATATCATATCTGACTGAAACATCATGCTAATATGATGTCTGCTGCTCATAAAGGTGGCCAGCCTTGTAGGTGCAATACATGAGTCCAGATGCTTGGTTTTACAAGTGAACTGTTCCTGTTATGGGTCACATTAAAGGCTGAAAGAGTTGTGGACTGACATATTGTGGTCCTAATTAGTATGTAACATGAACACCTTGCATCTTAAGAAGGGTGTGTACACAATTTATATCCACTGTATACCACTAATGAGTCACACATGTCCCTACCTTAGGCCATTTGTCCAGCCCATTTTGCTAGTCTCTGTCCGCACATCTTGGTACTGACAAGTTGTGAGGTATGCTACAGGAATGTTGAATTCATGTCAGATAGGCCCCAGTGGTGACCACTGTGATGCAACACAGTTATCCCCAGCACAAGTAAACATGCACAAAAAGCAATATAGCTGTTAAATAAAGCAATATAGCTATTACTGATGGTTGTGTGCATGGCAAATTGCATGCACTTCACATGCCTGTGGTATTGCCAGGCAGCAACAGAACAATGTCATACTCACCAGCTTCAGGCTGCTGTCTCATATGCAGACCAGAGGGTCCTAGGTAGTTGTGAGAAGGAGTTATTGTCAGCAGACTCACATGTGGCCTTGATACAGGATGGATGCAGCATGTCTGCACATCCATAGTACTAACCACAATAATATACAACGTCCTGTTCTCAGCATAGATGTGCACCTCTGTGCATTAGAAAACCCCATCCACAACTGCAATCGGACCTGACACATGGATATAGATACAATACAGATACATGTATGGCTGATACATTAGTGTACTAATCCCCACTGGGCCCTTACCTGCACGGTCCTTGTCCAGTGTGTGTGTGTGCAACCCACCTCCACCTCCACAATGCTTCCCTCAGCTTCATGGCTTGTGCATTGGGTGTGTGCACCAAGTTTGGTGAGGATCTCCGCGGTGGGTGTCAGTGGGGTCTGGATGGCTGGGCCCCACCTGTGGTTAGCCAGTCCCTTGTTACAACCGCAGCTCATTGACAAACATAGTGGATGAAATCGGTGACCCAATGCTGCACATGCTCATAAGTTCTGCTGTGCAGGCCAGCATCATTTACCCTGTGGACCACTCTGTTCCACAGGGCGGTCCTCTCCCACACATCTTCTGTTCTCCATCCAAATAACAGGGCATAATGTCCAGTCACATATTGGGTGATGATGTCAGTTTCCCCAACAGAGAATGCTGGTAGGTGAGCACTCTGCATGTTACCTGGAAGACATAAACAGGAAAATGGTCACATGACTTCATACGGTTGTCAAAATGCACATCAACAGTGGATATTGCTTGCAAATAATCCACACTACACCATAACCCTCCAAGCTATCATGGCTATAGTAGCTTGCATTACACTCCTGTCCTTGAGCTATCTTACTCCCCCCAATGTTGGACACTTGATTGCATAATCCTTTATTCTCCATTCATTTCTGTGTAGAGGGATGACAATGGGCATCTTCCATGTGGATGGTGTGTGGATGGAGGCAGGTCTGTGTTTGACTGTGGTGTGTGATGGAGCTGTGAGCACATGCCTGAGTTCATGTAAGAGGCAGACAGTGATGTTATTATGTCCCATGGAGATATGCTGCTGTTGTCATCAGTAGTCAATATGTACATGCTCACCGGCGCTGATGGTAAGGAGTGTGCTTGATGTGCATATCCCCCTGTACAACTGGGGTGGAGAGAGTGGCGATGTTCCCATCTAACCTGTGTGATGCAGGTTGCCTATCCACAGCATGTGTGTATGAGGTGTTCTTTACCCCCAGTACAGGGTGAATTATGTTGTTTCCTCTGAGACTTACAACAGATGTGGAGACACAGTTGTAATTGTACTTGGTGGTGTGGATATGTCTGATTTATAGTCATAGTCAGCCTTACAGGAAGTCACCTGTGAACTTACATGCTTGCTCAGATATAGCTGGACTTGCTTCCAAGTTGTTGCCTGCACCTATGTGTCCCTGTACAGCCAATGTAGCAACCTATTATGTGGTTTGTGTATTGCTGCTGTCCACCAAAGGGGATTACTCTACCTTGGTGGAGGATGGATATACAAGTCAGGTACTGCTGTAGCCATACAACTACAGTGAATATAAAGGGTACACACCCCTGTTACACTGCTTGGTATTTAATCAATTGGAACATGACACCACAATAACTCATTTCAAAACAAGTCCCAACTGTAATGTGACCTTTAGCCTGTACAATTCAATTGAAAACATAACAATCTGGTCTGTGAACACATATGGAAATAATACTCATTACAATAAGCCAGTTGAATGTGCACACCCTTAAACTGATATATTGTGTATGCACCTCTTGAGATGGTTACAACATTCATCCGTCTTGATCTGGACTCATCATGGCACATTTTCACTTGGCAATCATTGCTCACCTTCTTAGAAACACCTTTGATTGTATTTCAATGGAATTGTACCAGTTAGGGATCACATTCAAGATGAGAAACATTATGAAATGATCTTCTATGGTCTGATTGTCATACAGCACACAAACCTGGAATTCCAACAGGGGTGTGTATACTTGTGATACCCACTGTATATAGGTGTTGATATAGCTGGTAATGGTAGGCATGGACAGAGGGTCATAACACAGGTGGACACTTCTCTGATTAATACCGGATAATCCTGTCTACTTTAGTACCTATATCAGTGTCAGGGCAATGCAACAACCAGTAGCTGTACACATTTATATCTGTTGTATGTACTGACACTGATATTACACACATGTGCAACATGTACAACCTATGTACCTGACTGCTTGAAA
This sequence comes from Protopterus annectens, assembly GCF_019279795.1. Classification (NCBI taxonomy): domain Eukaryota; kingdom Metazoa; phylum Chordata; order Ceratodontiformes; family Protopteridae; genus Protopterus; species Protopterus annectens. The sequence continues at coordinate 1,217,279,015 of NC_056737.1, read as the reverse complement.
CCCAAGTGATTAGTTTTGTGCCTTTCAGCTGAACATATGTATACATACATGTGCTCAGGGGATACCTGGTATACATTTCTATTGAATGTAAGTATGGAACACTGTATTTACAGTCTTGCTGCTCAATCATATTTAACCTGTTACAGCAGTACATCTGGACAATGGCACAAATAAATGAGTGTCAAAGGGACATCAGTATTGATACTGTATTAATATAGCTGCACCATACATTAGTACGTTGATTGCACAGTAGGGTTTGACATCACTGTGATAACCTGGAAGATGTCCAACAGTCATAAGTAGGCTATTATGTTACAATAAAAACAACCAGCGGAATGGATCATGAGGCTTAGGACAGATATGGGACATGGCCTAAATGATCACATTCCATTGAGACCCATCCTAAAGACTCGACCCCTACGTAGATAAATTTTAAAAGTTTCAAAGGTTTTATTATTTATATATATATATATATATATATATATATATATATATATATATATATATATATATATTTAGTATGTATTTTGTGTATGATTGTTCTTAGTGTCTTTCACATGAATTTATGCAAGTATTTATATTTATGCGTATTGCAAATGTGTTTTACAAATGGCATTCATTGATCTAATGTTGATGTTTCTTTAAATGATATACTACAAGTCATGTGATATGTCTAAATGGTATAAAATAGGTGTTTTATTTTTGTTGTAGTTCATTCACCTGAGGAAGCTAATTGTGAAAGCACTTGTGTTAGTCTGACTACATTAAAACTGGTTGCTGGAAACTGGAGCCTGGTCTCTACAGAATTATTTGTTTCATGGGACTTTTTGCATTATGTTACAATGTCATTGCTCACAGAACTGCCAATGGTTTGGCTGACATAACACATGTATGTGACTACAAATATCAGTCACAAATGTGCTTATTGTACAGCAGAACACTATACAGTTGAATTTTATTAATTCAATATATCACATGCAGTTCAACACAGGTCTGTAACAGTACTTTACTATGCACATGCCCTCTATAGGTCTCTTAGCTTTACAAGGCAAACATGTGTCATACTCATAATCACAGGTAACACGGATATAGAAAACATCCCATTAACTGGCCTAGCAGTGGCACAGTCACAAGTGTTTGAAAGACACCCCTGCGGTTGTCATATATGAGCTGTCCTTTCCCAGGGTGAATCAGGCTCCTGAGCTGTGATCCTACCTCTCAGAGCATCACATCTGGACAAAGCCTAAAATGATGGGGGTATAAATAGGGACAGACTTTAAATATTCTTGTTACAAACATAGGAAGTCTGTAGGATGATACATTTTGCATTACGGTGAATATTCTTAAGGATGTGGAGTCTTAAACTCAAGTGTTTGTCATTACTTGGTGACTTCATTCCTCAGCTATTTGCCAGAAAAGTACAGATTTCAGGAGGAACAGACAAAAAATATGATGGGAAAATTTGGACATTCTGTGAAGATCTGTACAGGTGAGAGGTATGTCTGTGATCTCTCCCACTGCAGAGAGGGCCAGATGCTATAGCCATAGAAGTTGTTCAGCAGGACATCAGTACAGCAAGTCTTGTTGGGACATATATTCTTCCAAATCATATTTCCCATTATCACAGACCAGGTACTACATTCAGTTACTTGCTTACATGTTCCACTTACCTTTTTTTTCTCTTTTCCAGTTTATGTTTTATTTGATTTCTCTCTCTCTCTCTCTCTCTCTCTCTCTCTGTGCACTACAGGGATAGAGCTGGTTTGAATAGGTGGCAGCATGGCTTTTGTAGGTGATGCTAATGACCAGGTGATGGCCTGTGCAACAATTGGTGTTCTCCACTTGCTAATTGCATGCAGAGCAGCTGTGTAGTTCTTCCAATAGCCAATGCCATGGCAATACTCTCCTATAATTGAGTACTCCATGTGATGGTTGGCCCGTTCCCTTACCTGTGAGGAAGACATGCTGGAGTTGTGTGAGCTACTACCTTTTACAACAAGACTTGTGGAGACAAGCCAACTAAATGGTGGGGAATGTTCAAGACCTAGGGGCAGAATGTGAGTATTGCTGTTATATGTTTTGAATACTGCTAGTTCAGCATGGTTTGTCTGCACATGCTACTTCTGCATGGGTTTCAGTCTGACAAAGTTCTGTCGCTGCATAACTCTCAACTGTAGGGCCATCCACATAATGGCCACAGATTAGCCTGTTACGTGTGGACTGTTCCCCAGACAGATGTCGTCCTTGGCAAATCAGTAGCATACTCTGGTTATTGCATTATGTAAATGGTAACATCCATTAGTTCTGACTTTATATCTCTCAGAAAAGATATGTTACAACAAACCCTGTAACACCATCAACTTTCTCGGTGTATAAGAGCAATATTTCAAGTATGGCCATGTATTTGGGCCTCTGTCCACCAATTATGTCAGGTTTTGTACAGATGTCATACAATAGGAGGTTAAAAGGTATACTGGTCTATCATTACTTAGTGCTGTAATTCCTGCTGAGGGGAAAGGCTGGAAACCATGTTGAAGTCTGTACATTCAAGAGGTTGGTGTATAGAGAATGCTCTTAGATGCTCTTAGATGCCTTTGTAACATTTTTTATGTGGGGGACAGTAACCCATGTTTTAAAACTAGGCTGTTAGAACACATTAGACATATTACTGATAAGAAATATGAACTTTATAGTTGTACAGTTGAACAAATCTCACCATGGGGACAGTAGAGGGTTTCAAGATATAGTTTTTGAAAATGTCTGTTCCTCAGTTTGATGAAACATTCATGAAAGGACAACTGTTATGCACAGACTCAATAGCTTAATATTAACTGTGATACTTTATCCTGTAGGGGGTTAAATGAGGACTGTAATTGGAGGCTGTGTATTTAATTATGTAATTAGGTGTTAATTGCATCTTGTGATAAAGGCATTTATTTCTGGTAATGTTTTACTCCTTGAAGGCTGTGGCCAAAACATCAGAGTATAATAAATATGTGTCAGTTACTGGCTGGTTGTATTTTTCTTTGCTATGTTCAGACATTTTATTTGTTTTGTTAAGAGGTTGTTGTATGTCTGGCCATTGTGTATGACCTATCATGATTTTGTGGCAGTGTACTGTTCTCTTATTTATTTGGACTGTGGAGGGGGGGGGGTGCAGATGTGAGTGTCATGGCTGCTTTCGTATCCAATTGTGTATGCTGCCCCAGCTGTGGGTGGTCTATAAGCAGCATATGTTTGTATGGACATTTTGGGAAATGTATGTATATCTATATATACATATAAATATATATATATATATATAATCTGGTATTACTCTCTACTACTACATCAGAGACCAATACTATTGGAATTAAATTCACTAACTATTATCATGTTTATGGTACTTGGGAAGAAGCAACCTCCTGCTCACTCCTACCTTATCCAATTACCGCAAATAGAAATAAAAGCCCCAAACTGAAACAAACTTATAAAATTTTAGATAAATTCCTAAAACTCATCTCCAAAATTAGACTTAATCTGCTTCCTCATGGCGATATACACCCCAACCCTGGTCCTACTAGTCTTGACCAGCAGTCCTCTCCTAGCATTGCCCTTAACTCCAACCCCATCACTGCCCGCCCTACTAACTCTCTTCTAACCTGTCATCTGAACATCAGAAGCATAAACAACAAGGTACATGAACTTCACGCAGTTCTAGTAGTCCTTTCCCCAGATATCATGTGTCTAACCGAAACTTGGTTAAAACCCACAACCACCAACAATGAAATACTAATCCCAGGTTACAATATATATCGGAGAGACCGAGTCCCTAGGAAAGGAGGTGGGGTAGCCATACTCTATAAATCTGATCTAGTTGTGTCAATTGATGTTATGCAACCACCTCAATTTAACAATGCAGAAATACTAATTTCCAAGCTTCAGATTAACAGCAATAAATTTATCTATATTATTTGTATGTACATTCCCCCAGGAAATAATATAGAAACCCTCAAATCCACCCTTCACTGGATATCTACTCATTTCCCTCAAGAGACCTTAGTTCTCGGAGACTTCAACATAGATTGGAATACCTGTGCCCCCTCAGCTCCTTCTACACATATTAACCTCTACTCTTTCAAGCAAATTATTAATACTCCCACCAGGCTAGGAAATCTAACCAGAAAGACAGTATACTTGACTGGGTGCTAATAAATAGTCACCCTGATCACTATACACCTGGTACTCTCCCCGATAGTTTAAGTGACCACCACCTTACTTACATCATTAAGCATAAGATAGCCATTCCTAAGCAACCCACACTCAGAGCTGTTAGAAACAAAAAAAAATTTGACTTAACTAAACTTCAACTAGAACTATCTTCTTGTAACTGGACAATACTAAAATATCTACCCCTAGAAGAAGCAGTGCTATACTTTAACAAAAAATTCCTAGAAATTCTTAATTTTCATGCTCCCATCCGTTCAAAGAAAACCAAAACTGTAGATGTTCCTTGGCTCTCAAAAGAAACAAGGCAGAAAATTAATCTCAGAAACAAAGCGTGGTCTGCCTGGCGTACTACTAAACTCCCCCTGGACCAAAGTAAATACAGACAACTTAGGAATGAAACTAAAAGGCAAATATTACTAGATAAAAGACAATACTATTGTAAATTGCAAACTGACCACCAAAACTGTCCACAAAAATTCTGGGCTGGACTAAATCAACTTCTTCACCCTGGTTGTACTACTACACCTGTCCCTGCCACACTCATTGATAAATCCCCTGACGATGTCTCTAATAGTTTTAACCACTTCTTTACTGAGACAATTCAAACTCTATCTAATCAATTACCACCCAGCCCTCATACCTTTGACTCTCGAACACTCAAAAATATTCCCCTACTTACCTTTCAACCTGTACCAACTTCATTTATTTGTAAATTAATTAAAAAACTAAAACCCTCCACACTCTCTGCTGACCAACTCCCAGCTGAATATTTGCAAAAAACAGCTGATGTAATTGCTTACCCAGTGTCTATCCTTATCAACCGCTCCTTAGCAGAGGCCAAAATCCCCGAGATCTGGAAGATATCATATGTAATTCCTCTCCATAAGGGAGGCACTTCCACTGATCTCTCAAACTACAGGCCCATATCCATACTTTCCCCTCTAGCAAAAATAATGGAAAAATGTGTTCAGAAACAGTTTATGCAACACCTAATTGTCAACCAACTACTGGCTGATACTCAACATGGTTTTAGACCTCTCCATAGTACTACCTCAGCCCTCCTTGTCTTTTCAAACACCATAAACTCCCATCGTAATAATAATAATATCTCATCTGCACTATTTCTGGATCTGTCGAAGGCCTTCGATATGGTGGATCATAAACTTCTAATCAATACATTGCCTTCACTTGGTCTGGACACCATTGCTGTACAATGGTTTAGTTCCTATCTATCTGGCAGAAAACAAGCAGTTTTATGGCAGACCAAACTTTCTAAGTTACTACCTAATACATTGGGAGTCCCACAAG
>NC_056737.1:1217223498-1217268498 GCF_019279795.1 Protopterus annectens | reverse complement strand
TGTAAACCCAATTATGGTAATAATACACCCCCCTCTACAGAAAGGAACAAGAGATGTAAACCCAATTATGGTAATAATGCATCCACCTCTGCTTTATTAGAGCCTGATAACATATCTGATTCTAATGTAGTAGCTATAAATAATAATAATAAGATTCGTACGCCTTTGACTTTTGCTAGTAATATTGATTTTGTATGTCAAACTATCACTACTAATTGGGACTTTTTATTAACTGTACCTTAACTCCATGGGTTTATTGGTGAGAAACCAGATTTTACTTTTATAAATAATAGAACCCTTAAGCAGCAACTTTGTTATAGACCCTTGAATTCTTCAAACTTTGTTTCATCTGACAGAAAAGGCACTTATGCCTGTAGAAAATGCATGGCTTGTGCTCACCTACATATAGGTGGTCACTTTCTCCATCCAAGTCTTAATTTTAGCTAGATCGCTTAAACACTGACCTTTACTCTTGTATATACATTACAAGTATATAAGAACATAAGATGGGCTTAGTATATCTAGCCAATACCATATTTTTGATATGTATTTTTTATATATATGTATATTTATTTTTATGTATATAGATATATATTTATGCGGAATTGTGCTTATATGCACAATATGGATTTTATCTATTTTCTTATATACTATACTATTTATTTTATATATATTTTTTATAATTATTCACATATAGGTTTGCATAGAATGTATCTACAACACTGGTTCTTTATATACATATATATATATATATATATATATATATATATATATATATATATATATATGTATATGCTTTGCATTTATATGTTGCACCATTTTTGCTGATGGATTACTTTTCCTGAAGTGCTTTTTTGAACAGCCAGGTTTTACATATCTATTACGTAAGTTTTCCCTCCCTTTTTCAATTGTTTTGATTGGTTGTTCTGTGTTTTAAATATTTGTCAGTTTACTTGTGATTTTGATATGGTCTGATGAAGCGGATTTGAACCTCTAAAGTGCTTACCTGTTCAACAGAATAAAGGATTTCTCTGTTTTCCTAAGGATTATTTATTATTCCTCTGAGCCTTGCTTGAAACCTTAGTTTTTGTGACTATATTTTCATTTTTTGCTTTGTGGTTTCTTCATCATCAACGAGGTATATATATTCTTTCAACATGGGGAACATATCCCCAGATTTGTGAACAGATTCTATGTCATCTATGCTGTTATGCACGTGTTGGATTGATAGGTTGACAGAGTTTGTGTGGACATGCATTTAGTGAGTGACTTTACAACTCACAGTGATATGTCTCTAACATACTTCTCCCCTGGCATGCTTTCCACAGACTGGATACATGTCTGCCTGTTAGGTTTTGTCTGCTCCCCAGACAGTTGGTGCCCTTGGTAAATCAGTCATGGACTCTGGGGAATACAGTCAGTAAATACTCACATCTATTGGTATTGCCATCGTCATATTCCTCATAAAGGATGTTACAAGAAACCCAGTGACATCTGCAGCTGTCTCAGTGTATGACAGCAGTATGTCCAATCTACCCTTGTGTTTGTGCCTTTGTCCCCAAATGATGTCAGGCTTTGTCCAGATGTCAAGCAGGCACAGCTGTATTTATTATCATTATTTCTTGACTTCATTCCTGCTACCATCCCAGTGATGTAGTAAACCCACAGACATGTCAGGGGACAGGCCTTAGATATGCATCCTGAGCCTGTGCATTATGAGGTGAACTGTGCATGTGAGAGGCCTGTGTATGTCTGGCCTTTGTTAACAGACTGTTATAGGTTCTTAGGTTCACAGGTAGGTACTGGGCTATATGCCCGAGGGCATTTATAAGCCTAGCCAGAGTGTGTCAGCTTTCGCCGCCCCATTGATTAATTAACTGAGCTTCTGTCAAGAAGAGCCAATGAAGTGATCTCAGGGGTGTATTTTCTGTTACTATTCTACTTGTCAAGGTTTCTCTTGAATAGTGTTAGTGAGGGGCTTTGCCTAATTTAGTTAGGAATTTTGTTCCAAAGCATGGGGAGTCTCTGTGACAGGAGTCTATCCCTCCAGTTTGTTCTATTTATTGTTGTGGCAAGGTTTAACTTACTAGAGCGAGTGGCTCACAGTGACTTGGATTTCTTTAGGTGGAGCATGTCCATCAATTCTGAGTTGGACATGGCTTTGTAAGTCAGGCAGAGATCACCTCTGAGTAAGCGATATGCAACTGAGTACAGCTGGAGTTTTTCCAGTCGGGCTGCATAGGACATATGTTTGAGGCCAGTAATCCTCTTGGTGAGGTACTTTTGTGGTCTTTGCAGCTGTTGGAAGTGTCTTCTGAGGTGCATCCCAAATGGGGCATTGTACTCTATGATGGGTCTGATGAGTGACAAGTAGAGGGGCACTATAACCTCTTTATTTCTAGATACAAACCCTTTAGTAATTAGATGGGCTACATAGAAGGATTTCCTAACTACTGTGGCAATATGATCGTCAAAGGAGAGATTCCTATCTACCTGGGTCCCCAGATCTCCTATTACCTCTTTTGTATTAAGGGGGCTGCCATCTATGTGGTAATTCTTGGGTGTTTTGTTTTTTCCCAAATGGGATGACTATGCATTTTTTTTTGTGTTATCCTGTACTTCTGAGAAGTATATGCCAAACAGTAGGTGTCCCAGGACCGAGCCTTGTGGGACACCACTTGTGACTGGTTTAGAATCAGACCTGGAGCCCATTATTCTTACCATGTGAGTTCTGTCTGTAAGCCAGTTGGCAACCCATCTCATGACGTAGGGGTTTATGTTCAGGCTGGTGTGTTTTTCTATAATTCCCAAGTAAGGAATGGTGTCAAAAGCCTTGGCGAGGTCAAGGTAGGCTGTGTGAACTACCTTTCCCTCATCTATGGCTTTGGTGACTGTCTCAAAGAAGTCAACCAGGTTTAGTAGGCATGATCTGCTCTTAACAAAGCCGAACTGGGTCGGGTCAAGTGTTCGGTGGTTCCCAATGTCTTCGTTAATGAGTTCCATGATGATGCACTCCATAGCCTTGCAGATCAGGCTAGTCAGGCTTATGGGGCGATAGTTACCAGGGTCAGTTGTGGCCCCTCCTTTGTGGAGCAGAATAACCATTGCTGTGCACCATTCTATGGGCATGTAGCCTGTGGAGAGGCTGAAGTTGAACAGTGAGTTTAGGTGAGGGGTTAGTTCGTGCTGTAGTTCATGCAAGACACAGCCTGGGACACCATCTGGCCCCATTGACCCTGTGCTTTTGGCTTTTGAAAGGGCTGTTTTCACCTGTGTATCCATGATTTCCGAGACCCTACACTTTTCCGGTATTGTTGTTGGCCCTTTTGGGGTGAGAGGGGGGTGAAGTTTGCACTGAATCTATCTGCCAGAATGTTGGCAATATCAGTGGGTTTAGTATATTTTGTGCTATTTTGCACTAGCTCAGAGCATATCTCTGAGTTGCCACATAGATTCTTGACATAGCTAAAGAAGGCTTTGTGGTTAATTTTCGAATCCTTTGCTATTTTTCTTTCAAAGTTAGCTTTGGAGGATTTTATGAGGGACCTTAGTTTCTTGCTGATACTGGTCAGGGATGTCTTTCCTTCTTGGGATTTGCTTTTTTTCTGAACTAGTTTCCTCCTTCTGTTGTATTGCCTATTTATGGCAGGGGTCCACCAGACTGGTTTTCTTCTCTTAGGGGAGTGAGCCTTGGTTTTGCTAGGGGTGGCATGATCTATGCATCCTTGTAGGTGCTCATAGAGTGCATTTGTAAAGGTTCCTGCATCTTGGACACTGTTATCCTTTAGCATGGGAGCTGTTAAACTTACCACCTCTGTATTAAGTAAGGTGAAGTTTGCTATAGAAAAGTTTTTCACTGTGGTTTCCTTGGTTGGAGGTGGTGGTATGGTGTGGACATCCAGAGTGATTAATTTATGGTCTGATCTAACAAAATGACGGGTTGACCTCTGGTGTGGAACACCTGTCGCCCATGATGGTGATGACCAGGTCCAATATGTTTTCACCTCTGTTAGGGGAGTTTACCAGCTGATCCAGGGCATTTCAGTTGATAAATTCCTGGAAGCGCTGGACCCAGGAGTTTGTACTTGAGTAGTTTTCCCAGATAACGGTAGGGTAATTGAATTCGCCCAATATCTGGGTGTTCAGTAGGACCTTCTTGTTTTCCAGTGTCTCCAGAAAGGCGGAGTTGTGGTCCTGGGTCATGGAGGGTGATTTGTAGCAGGCCACAATTTGCATTTCAGATTTGCCTGATATTAGTTGCACATGGATTATCTCGGAGATATGCTGTGCCACTAACCTGGAGGTGTAGGTATCCTTGATGAATATGGATACACCCCCTCCTTTTATGTTTTGGTCCATGTTCTGTGGCCGAAATGTGTGATATGAGTTGTAGCTTGGTAGTGCTGGGGTGCTCTGTGGAGCCTTGAACCAGGTTTCAGTTACTGCACAGATGTTGTCGTTCTCCATACTGAGGAGTGCTTCAAGCATGTGCATTTTGAGATTTAAACTCCTGGCGTTGAGTCGCATAACCCTCATTTTTTTATTTGTGCTGTTTACGGGGGTGGATTTGACTTTTGAGTCTTGCCTAAAAAAGGCACTATGGGGGCAGCAAGAGCCTTGGCCAGTATTCAAAAGCCTAGGGGTGACAAGTGCAAGGCATCTCTTGCGAAGCAATGAGGCTTGTCGAGCATGTCGTCCGAGGCTGACAGACACTGGATCCCCTTTGAATGACACCAGAAGCTTAGCCAATTGTTGAAATTGATCATTTTTCTTTATACTGCAGTATCATTCTTGGTGAGGGCAGGATGCTACTCAGGGTCAGGGTCATACCCGCCTGGGCTACATGATCAGAGAGCTCTTCCATGTCTCTTTTCATGTAGTCCAGGGAGGTATGCCTCAGGTCATTCACACCAACATGAATAATGACAGAGTCATATTTGTACTTGTTCTGGAGTGACCTAAGTGCTTGTGTTATGTGGCGGATTCTGGGTCCCGACAGGCAGCTAACAGTAACCTTCTCCTTGTCCAGTCTAGTGAGTGGGATGTCAGTGTGCCTGACTATAGAGTCACCTATTACTGGTGTGTTCGGTATGTTATTTCACCTTAAGGGCTGTGATTGTGCGGCACACTGATTTTGTGTTTTATGTGTTGTCTGGTTTGTGACGAGAGTTGCAGGCTTTTTGGGTGTCTGCTTTGGAGGTCTGTGATGTTTTGCAGGTTTTTATTTAGAGCCTCCGAGTATGATTTTGTGTATTTATGTGTATTTTTTGTCAGCGCTGGTTTGGTATGTCTATTTGAGGCTGAAGATGTGGTGCAAGTGTTAACCTTCTCCTCATGACTAAAACAAAAGTCCTCTAAAACTGACTAGGGAACCAAATAATGTGATAAGTAAAGCAGATTAGGTAAAAACACACTGGTTCCACACGTCTGAATAAAAGTCACAAGATAATTTATTCCAAGGAAAGCAAGTAAGCTCTTTCACGGATATCATCCGCTACATCAGACTAGAATAAGAAATGACATTAAAAACTTGCTTATATACATTCAAATAAGCCAATCAAATAGGCTGATAACTTAATTACATACTTAACCTCTAAAATGCTGTAACACATTAAAAAACTGTCTCTTAGTATACAGTGTTAATACATTAAAATAGTAATAACAGCATATATAAGAACTGAACTAAAATTCAGTAGCATTATAGCAGCAAATTATTAATAAAGAATATGTATAAATATATAATAAATTAGTAAATAACATTTCCTCTATGACATTGACTGATGTGCAACTTTCTGTCTTGAATAAGGGTCTAACGTTTGTGCCGGCACAAAGAGCGGATTTGACAGAGGTACTCAAAGACCTATGCCTATTTGGCAGGACACTTACTCTAAGAACTTTGTTCAATAATTCTAAGTATAATGCCACTGTTTTTTAAAAAAACTAGTACTTATATACTGCCCAATAACTCTACAATTGATTTGTTTATTGATATTTGTGATAAACAGCTAAGGGAAAAACTAACAGATAGACATAATAAGAACTTTACTAATCTGTCAGTCAGAGACACAAGCCCCATCTGAACTGAAACAAATAACTAGTATTGAAATATGACCAGCAGATAAAGGGGGCGGAATTGTTGTTATTGATAAGGATAAATATATGCAGTATATGTTGAGTCATATAGGTGACACCAATACATATGCTATACTATCTGAACAAATGCTGAAAGGAGTCATTGATAAAGTACAGTTTTTAATTTTTGATTTATTAATAACTTGTATCATCTTAGAACAGTTATTCGAGTACTTTAAAGTTGAACATCCTGTTGTACCCATAGTCTATGGCCTTCCTAAGGTACATAAGAATATTTTAAATCCTCCAATGAGACCGATAGTTTTGAGTAGAGGCTGCGTAACAGAGCCTCTCTCCATTTTTGTTGAAAAAAACCTACAAATTGTTTTAAATAAGTGTCATACTATATTGAAAGACACTAAGACTTTCTTGAATGAGTTGAAAGAGTATACGAAAGTCATAAAGGGCCCTTGTTTCTTCGTCACTTTAGATATAGAGTCTCTCTTCACTGTTATCCCCAGTGAATGGGGTATAGACAATGTGAGGGAATTACTATGTTGGAACAATGTGACGACCAACAAAGTGAACCTTATATGTACATTGCTTGAGAATATCCTTGAACACAATGTCTTTATTTTTGGGAATGACTATTACATACAGAAAATTGGCGGGGCTATGGGCACAGCTTGTGCCAATAGCTACGCCAATTTATCCTTGGCTAACTGGGAGATCTATCATGTGCTTCCAACAATATTTATTGTAATTGCATTAAATGGTACAAGCATTTTGTAGATGGCATTTTTTTGCTATGGCAAGGCACAGAGCAGCAACTGAATGATTTTTTTGTTTATTTGAATCAGCTTAATGATTTTGTAAGATTCACATATAAATACTCAGCAGTGGAGATACACTTTTTAGATGTTAAAGTAATCAAAGATGACCTATGTACTGTGTCCACTGCTATGTATAGGAAAAATGTCAGCCAAAATAATATTCTTCATCATAGCAGCATGCACCCTAAACATGCTAAGTTAAATGTTCTTAGGGGACAGATTTTCCATGTCATGCGATTGCATAATGATGACCGTAGACTGACAGAGGCCCTACTAACCTTCAAACATGAATTTATAGAGAGAGGCTACAACCATAGTATGACTGACTCTCAGATTGCTGAAGCCTGGCGTGAAAGGAAAGGGAGATGCAAACCTTACTATTTTTTGAACGACTCCCCTGGTGATGTAGCCATAGATACACCTGCTACAATCAGTCCCATGATTACAGGAGGCAATGATACTACGGGTAAGATAAGGATGCCTTTGACCTATGCGAGTGACATTCACATAGTCTGTGATGTTATTAGGAATAACTGGGACATTATTTCCAGAGTACAGGAATTAAAAGGAGTAATAGAAGAGCAACTGAATTTTGCATTTAGGAATAATAGGTCACTTAAGGAGCAACTATGTTACAGATTTAATTCCATGCCTTTGCAGATTTTACCAGAAAGAACTGGCACATATATCTGTAGGAGATGTTTAGCCTGTACTCATACATATAGGTGGACGATTTATGCATCCGTCACTAGGATTTAGGATTGAAAGTGCTTTCTATGCTGATTGCTGAACAAAAAATGTAGTTTATTTTTGTTACTGCACTACATGTCCTGCATTTTATGTAGGTAAGACCAATAGAATATTTAAAGATAGGATATTGGAACACCTGAGAGATATTAAAAATGGCAAGGAAACCAGTGCTTCAGCTATGCATGTAGCTAAAGAAGGACCAAGGCATAGCTTTAAGTTTTTGGTGTTAGAAATTATGCATAGTACTATGAGAGGAGGTGATTTGGTAAATAGAACTGAATCAAATGAACAGAAATGGATTATAAGGTTTCAGGCAAACAAGCCACCTGGCCTGAACAGTAAAGTTTCTTGGAAGCCATTTCCCAAGGCTAGAGCTCTTAAACATTGATTTTTGCTAATGAATTATTTCTGTCATTGTGAGGTCAGATAGTGTATGTATTATTTTAGCGATTCTACTAATTTATTAAACAATTTATTAAATAATTTATTATATATTTATACCAAAGCACCATGTTCATTAATAGCCTTGCATCAGGCTTTGTTCCCACTGAATGGTGCACAGCAACAGTTATCCCACTGCATGAAGGAGGAGCCACCACTGATCCCGAGAACTATCGCCCTATTAGCCTGATGAGCCTAGTCTTCAAGGTTATGGAACGTATTATCATGGAACTCATAAACAAAGACATTGCTAACCTCCAAACTCTGGATCCCATCCAGTTCGGGTTTGTAAAAGGCAGATCATGCCTCCTGAACCTGATCAACTTCTTTGAGGCAGTCACCAAAGCCGTAGATGAGGGTAAGGTGGTTCACACAGCCTATTTTGACCATGCCAAGGCTTTCAACACAATTCCCCATTCTGGAATTATAGCTAAACTCACTAAACTAGGTATAAATACTTATGTCACAAGATGGGTTGCCAACTGGCTCACTGAAAGAACCCACACTGTAAAAGTTGCATACTCCAAATCTGACCTCAAACCAGTGACAAGAGGAGTAACACAGGGTTCGGTCCTGGGACCTCTCCTGTTTGGTATCTACTTCTCTGAAGTACAGGATAACACAGAGGGCCTCTGGCTAATGAAGTTCACAGATGACTGCAAACTAGGAGCCATAGTCAAGTCCACAAATGATGTGGACATCCTACAGAAGGGCCTCACTGAGACAGATGCCTGGTGTCAGAGCCATGGCCTCAAGCTCAGTGCCAAAAAGTGCAGTGTCATCCCCTTTGGTAAAAACTCTGTACCCATGAACTACCACATAGGCAGCAACCTACTTAACACTGAATGTCTGATAAGAGACCTTAGAATCCAGGTGGACAGTAGTCTGTCCTTTGATAGTCACATCGCCACAGTAGTCATGAAGTCCTTCTATGTGGCACACCTCATCATAAAAGGGTTCTCATCCAGGAAAAAAGAGGTCATTGTTCCCCTCTACTCGACACTCATTAGACCCATTATAGAGTACAATGCCCTTTTTGGAATGTACCTCACAAGACATCTGCAGCAGCTGGGAAGGCCACAGATGTACCTCACAAAGAGGATTACTGGCCTCAAACAAATGCCCTACACTGACCATCTCAAAAAACTCCAGCTTTGCTCCATAGCATATCTTCTACTCCAAGGTGATCTCTGCCTAAAATATAAAGCTATGTCAAACCCAGAGCTGTTGGACATACTACACCTAAAGAAATCCCAATTCCTCTGAGCTACATGCTCCAAGGACCTAACCCTTGTCACCACAATAAACAGAACATGCTGGAGGGATAGATTCCTGCCCCGGAGACTTTCCATTCTCTGGAACAGGCTACTCATCTATGTCAAGCAAAGTTCTTCATTAGCACTCTTCAAGAAAAATCTTGATGAGTGGTTCGGAAATAGGAAATACACCCCAGGAATCACTTCTGTGTTTCTGCTCGGCAGTGGCACAGGAAAATAACTTTCTTGGGTGGTGTAAGCCAAGGAACCATGTTGGCTAGGCTTATGTAGGCCCTTGGACTGATAGCCTAGTACCTATCTATGAACCTATGAACCTATTTACACACATATATATATATATATATATATATATATATATATATATTGTTTCAGACTCAGCACAGCTCCTCGTGGTCCTGCAGAGTGTTGCAAGCAGCAGAAAGACAAAAAGAGAGACTTTAAACAGATTAAGTATTTTTTCTCTACCTTTCTACTTGTGACTGCATATTCTCGCAGAAAATTGGGTTTCTAGCTATTCTAAGACATGAAAAAGCTTGTTTTTGCATTTTTTACTGTTCCTGCACTTCTTTAAATTTGTTTTTGTGTTGTTTAACTGTTGTAGGCTACACACTCAAGTGTGCTAGCCTGTTTAAAGCATTTATAGTGTTTCCTGTTAAGCTACTCTTGTTCTGTTGAAAAAAAAGCAAAAAAAAAATAAAAAATCCTCGTTTCCTGCCTTTTCTGAACTAGGGTAGTCCAGATTTCAGGTTTTGCTGAATTCTGGGCTGTGGTATAAGTTCCTGTGTTGCCCATATCCTTACTTGGATAGGAGGAAGCTTCTCTGTTCACAAGTGAGAGTGGGGAGCTTTGAGCAGCCTATCTGTCCCTGGAGGAATGGTCTCAGCCCAGCAACTAGTAGCTTATTGGCCGTTTTGGGCTAATTCCTATCTCTTTCAAGCTCCCTGCCTTAAAACCCGCATTTGCATGGTTTTGCGCTTGTTTCAGACTCAGCACAGCTCCTCGTGGTCCGGCAGAGTGTTACAAGCAGCAGAGAGATAAAAAGAGAGACTTTAAACAGATTACGTATTTTTTCTCTGCCTTTCTACTTATGACTGCATATTCTCGCCAAAAAGCGAGTTTCTAGCTATTCTAAGACCTGAAAAAGCTTGTTTATGCATTTTTTCCTGTTCCTGCACTTCTTTAAATTGTTTTTGTGTTGTTTAACTATTGTAGGCTACACACTCAAGTGTGCTAGCCTGTTTAAAGCATTTATAGTGTTTCCTGTTAAGCTACTGTTGTTCTGTTGAAAAAAAGCAAAAAAAAAAAAAATCCTTGTTTCCCGCCTTTTCTGAACTAGAGTAGTCCAGATTTCAGGTTTTGCTGAATTCTGGGCTGTGGTATAAGTTCCTGTGTTGCCCATATCCTTACTTGGATAGGAGGAAGCTTTTCTGTTCACCAGTGAGAGTGGGGAGCTTTGAGCAGCCTATCTGTCCCTGGAGGAGTGGTCTCAGCCCAGCAACTAGTAGCTTATTGGCCGTTTTGGGCTAATTCCTATCTCTTTCAAGCTCCCTGCCTTAAAACCCGCATTTGCACGGTTTTGTGTGATTTTGCGCACCGCGCAGCATCGCGCAATGTCGCGCAGTGCCGTTTTAAACTATTCCCAGCTCCACAAAGTCTGCTCTTCCCTTAGAACTAGTCTAACTCTCAAAGTACACACTCTACCTCCCTTCTACAGCCCAGCACTTGCTCAAATACCTCAGTAAGCACTAACAAACTATAGCACTATACCCCCTTTTACTACTCAAAAGTGCAAGGCTCCCTATTCGTCCATTCCGGACAATCAAGAAATCAGTTTTTTTAACTATCCAGGCATGTCCAAAGTGCAGTTTCAGGTATGCATTCCAGTCCAGCTGGTGAATCTGGGAATCTTGAGGCAATGTTACAATTGCCTTATGTACACAGACAACCCTCTCCTCCTTCCAACAAACTCAAATGTATGTGAGAGATGCAACTATACAGCCAAACTGGAGGCCGAGCTCTCTCAAACCAAGACTGGCACATTCAGTCAGGAGGAGAAGGAAACCACTCGCACCACACAACCAGGCTCACATAGACCAATCGCATCAGCAAACATGACACATAAACTCACAAAAACATACTCGGAGGCTCTAAATAAAAATCTGCCAAAGCAGCAGAGACCTCCAAAGCAGACATCCAAGCAACCACTACCCCACAACAACTTTCACGTATCACATACTTCACAAAGTCAGTGTGCACACAGAAGCAGCCCTTAAGGCTAAATAAAGCACCTAATACACTAGTAATAGGAGACTCTATTGTCAAGCACATTGACATCCCGCTCACCAGACTGAACAAGGAGAAAGTCACTGTAAGCTGCCTGTCAGGTGCCAGGATCTGCCACATAACATAAGCACTCAGGTCACTCCACAGCATGTACAAGTATGACTTTGTCATTGTCCATGTTGGCGTGAATGACCTGAGACGTACCTCCCTGGACTACATGTAAAGAGACATACAGGAGCTCTCTGATCATGTAGCCCAGGCCAGTATGACCCTGACCCCGAGTAGCGTCTTGCCCTCACCAAAAATTATGCCACAGTATAAAGACAAAATGATCAATTTTAACAATTGTCTAAGCTATTGGTGTCATTCAAAGGGGATCCAGTGTCTGTCAGCCTGGGAAGACATGCTCGACAAGCCACGTTGCTTCACCAGGGACGTCTTGCACCTGTCACCCTTAGGTTTTCAAATACTGGCTAAGGCTCTTGCCACCCCATAGTGCCTTTTTTAGGCAAGGCTCAAAAGACAACCCCCCCTCCATAGACAATACCAGAAAAAAAAACTAAGGGTAATGCTACTCAACGCCAGAAGTCTAAACCTCAAGATGCACGTGCTCGAGGCACCTCAGTATGGAGAAAGTCGATATCTGTGCAGTAACAGAAACCTGGTTCATGGCTTCAGAGAGCACCCCAGCATTACCAGGATTCAACTCATACCATACGTTTCAGCTCCAGAACTTGGAGCGAAATACTAAAGGCAGGGGAGTATCCATCTTCATCAAGGATACCCACACCTCCAGGTTAGTGGCACTGCACGAGGCATCGGAGACCATCCATGTGCAACTAACAATGGGCAAAACTGCTTTTCAGTTTGTAGCCTGCTACAGATCACCCACCCTGACTCAGGACCCCCACTTGGTATTCCTGAGAACATTGGAAAATATGAAGGTCTCACCAAACACCATGATATTGGGGGATTTCAACTACTCAAACATTGACTGGGAAAACTAATCAAGTCATAACTCTTTTGCCCAACGGTTCCTTGAGTTTATAAACTCAAATGTCTTGGAACAACTGGTCACCACTCCCACAAGAGGGGACAACATATTGGACCTGGTCATCACCAACAAGTGGGATCATTGTTCCACACCAGAGGTAAACCCCTCGTTGGTAAGATCAGACCACAAACTAATTACAATGGACATCCACATCCCAACCCCACCCCCAGCCAAGGAAACCACTGTGAAAAATCTTTCAAAAGCAAACTTCACACTTCTCAAGACCGAGGTGGAAAGTTCCAAAACCCCCAGGCAAATGGAAAATGCTATCCAAACCACAGAATCCTTTACAAATGCACTCTATGAGCACCTACAGGAATGCATGGATCGTGCCATCCCAAGTAAAACCAAGACTCACTCCTCCAAAAACAGGAGACCAGTCTAGTGGACCCCAGCCATAAATAAGCTATACAACAAAAGGAGGAATCTATTACATGATAGGGCAAAATCCCAAAAAGGGAAGGCATTCCTGATTAGTATTAGCAAGAAACTTCACTCCATCATAAAATCATCAAAGGCTAATTCGAAAGAAAAATCGCCAAAGACTCTAAAGATAATCACAAGGTGTTCTTTAGCTATGTCAAGAATCTGGGTGGCGACTCATAGATCTGCTCTGAGCTGGTGCAAAATGGCACAAAATACACTGAACCCACTGACATTGCCAACATCCTGGTGGACAGGTTCAGTGCAAACTCCCCCCCCCTTTTCCACCAAAAGGTCCTGTGTCTATCCCAGAAGAATGCAGTCCCCCAGACATCACAGACACACAGGTGAAAGCAGCTCTTTCCAAAGTAAAAAACACAGCATTAATGGGACTGGATGGTATCCTGGGCTGCGTCTTACACGAGCGTCACATAAACTCACTGTTCCAACTCAGCCTTACCACAGGTTATGTACCCAAAGAATGGCATACAGCAACAGTAATCCCACTCCACAAAGGTGGCGCCACAATGGATCCCGGGAACTATTGCCCCATAAGCCTGACTAGCCTGGTCTGCAAGGCTATGGAGCGCATCATCATGGATCTCATAAACAAAGACATTGGGAACCTCCAGACACTGGACCCCACCCAATTCGGCTTTGTTAAAGGCAGATCTTGCCTCCTAAACCTAGTTGACTTTTTTGAAATAGCTACCAAAGCCATAGATGAGGAAAAGGTAGTCTACACAGCCTACCTGGAACTTGCAAAGGCCTTCAACACAATACCCCACTCTGGCATCATAAATAAGCTTACCAGCTTAATTATCAACCCATATGTCACAAGACGGGTTGCAAACTGGCTCAGAGATAGAACTCACATGGTCAGAGTTGCAGATGCCATGTCCAACTCTAAACTGGTTACAGGTGGCGTCCCACAGGGCTCAGTCTTGGGACCCCTCTTGTTTGGTATATACTTCTCTGAGGTACAGGCAAGCACGGGAGGACTGTGGCTGACAAAGTTTGCAGATGATTGCAAGCTGGGAGCCATAATCGACTCTCTGTCCGACAAAAGCATCCTCCAGAAGGGTCTTACAGAGATGGATACCTGGTGTCAAAACCATGGCCTCAAGCTAAATGCCAAAATGTGCATAGTCATCCCTTTTTGGAAAAACAAAGTGCCCACAAACTACCACATAGAAGCTAATCCACTAAGTACGGAAGAAGTAATTAGGGATCTGGAGACCCAAGTAGATAGTAACCTCTCCTTTGACAATCACATTGCCAAAGTGGTTAGAAAAATCTTCTATATAGCTCACCTAATCACAAAATGGTTCACATCTAGATCAAGAGAGGTCATTGTGCCCCTCTACTCATCGCTCATCAGGCCTTTAATAGAGTACAATGCCCCATTTGGGATGTATCTTACCCAACACCTGCAACAGCTGGAGAGACCTCAAAAGTACCTCACCAAGAGGATCGTGGGCCTCAAACAGATGCCCTATGCTGCTCGACTAAAGAAACTCCATCTCTACTCAGTTGCTTACCGCCTACTCAGAGGCGATCTCTGCCCGACGTACAAAGCCATGTCTAACCCAGAATTGATGGACATTCTCCACCTCAAGAAAGCCAAATCCATTAGAGCTACATGCTTCATGGATTTAAACCTCAGCACAACAATAAATAGGACAGGTTGGAGGGATAGATTCATATCGCAGAAGCTTCCCTCGCTCTGGAATAGAATCACCGTTCATGTTAGGCAGAGCCTCTCATTGCCCCTCTTCAAGAGAAATCTTGATGAGTGGATGGGAAATCGTAAATTTACTCATGGGATCACTTCTATGGCCCTGCTGGACAGTGGCTCAGGAATCTAGTCTAAAAGGGTGGCGAAAGCCAACACATTCTGGCTAGACTTATAAATGCCCTAGGACAGATAGCCTAGTACCTACCTATGAACCTATGAACAAATATATATATATATATATATATATATATATATATATATATATATATATATATATATATATATATATGGGTCCCCTTCACATGGTCGACAGTTCATATAATCGACACTCATTTGGTCGACAGTTCATTTGGTCGACAAGCAGATTTTCCCCCGTCCCCAATGTTGTGCAACCCTGGAGTTGATATATACAGTTAGGTGGGGTGTGGGGGGCACAGCCCCCCACATTGGGGGGTGTGGGGGGCGAAGCACCCCACATAAAATGCTTGTCGATCAAATGAACTGTCGACCAAATAAACTGTCAACCATATGAACTGTCGACCATGTCAGGTAGACCCATACATATATATATATATATATATATATATATATATATATATATATATATATATATATATATATATATATATATATATATATATTTTCAGATATATGTATATATTTATATATATATATATATATATATATATATATATTCAGATATATGTATATATTTATATATATTAATATTGATAACATTTGTTTTATGTACATACTGAGATATGTATATATATGTATATATAAATTTACTTTTCTATATATATTTATGTCATATCTGTGTATATTTTATATGTATATCGCTACATATATAATGTATTAATGCTTATATATATATATATATATATATATTTATATATATATATATATGCATCTCCATACACATGTACTTTTATATCTATGTATAACACATGTCTAATGTTAACAAACCCTTTTTCTTCTGTTGAATGACTGTGCTGCAATATATGTTTGAAAAAACATC
Organism: Protopterus annectens; assembly: GCF_019279795.1. Taxonomy (NCBI): domain Eukaryota; kingdom Metazoa; phylum Chordata; order Ceratodontiformes; family Protopteridae; genus Protopterus; species Protopterus annectens. The sequence goes on along the minus strand of NC_056737.1, from coordinate 1,217,252,609 downwards.
ACACCTTTCTACAGTTTCGATGGCATAGTGATAAGTTGCAAGACTTGCAAGGGCTGATTATTTTGTTGCTGGTCAGAAAAAGGGCTGTTGGAGACAGAGAGATTAAAGTTGTAAGTGAGTTTGTATGAGTTTGCGTGGCGGTAAGCTATGCTAACTTCTGGTTAACTATGCTGACAGATGGTTAGCCTTAAAAGTGCTTAATCTGTGTAGGCATCGCTTAGCACTGTGCAAACAGGCTTAGTTCTGCTTACTACTGCTTACTCTTGCTTACCCCATGCTAATTTCTTTAAAAGAAAAAAAAAGGGGTGATAGGAAAGTGCTGAAAAATGGACTATGAAGAGGACAAAAATATATGAAAGATATGTGCAGGATGGGTGTAGGGAAGGTCCATAGCTGTCCATTTCTTCTACAGCAACAACCATGCATATATACTGAATTTGGAGGTAAATTTGGACACTCAAACTCCTGAGAGAGAGGGGTGAGTATAATAATGTGTTGTGAAGCCAGTTAGACAAGATTACATATGTTCAGTGGACACATGCAAAATGGACAGCTATTTATGGGGCAACATTTTTTTTTTGGGAACAGATTCCCTTTTTTTTTAAGGTGAGAGTGGGATGTTGGGGAAGGATAGTATTTTATTTATTTATTTATTTACATTTGTTGACCGGGAGTGTCCGACTGGATGTAGGTCCATTTTCAGTGGAGGCCCAGGGAGAAAAGCTCTACAGTTAAAATATACAGACAGTAGTTACATTGGATTTACATAGCGATTAACATAGCAATTAATTGCAAACATAGTTACAGATGAAGAACATAGTACATCAGTAGACAACTAGAATCTTTATCTGTGAAGTACATAACAGGCATTAACAATTGTTACAATAAGAAGTTCCCGCTGTATAATAAGTAGTAGGCTTATGAGCATCCGAGCTTGCTATAATCAAGGTAGTTAGTGAGGGTGGAAAGAAAGGTAGTGGTTGGATGGGGTGGGTGATATTAGAGTGGGAGGTGCAAGGGCATAGCCAGTATGTTTTTAGGTGCACTTCTAGTAAGGTTTTGAAGTGGGTGCATGATGGTATGGAGGTAATTGTGAGTGGGAAGGAGTTCCATAATTTGGCTATGGCGCAAGAGAATAGTGCTTCACCAGCAGAGTTATTGACTTTAGTGATCTGCAAGTGATTTTTGTTGCTGGATCTTAGTGGTCTGGTGGTGCAATAGGGTTGGAATAGATTCTGGAGGGATGGGACATTTTGTGGATGGTTTACTAGTTTATGGGTGAGTGAGAGTTGATACCATTGAAGAAGGTGAGGGAGTTCATGCCAGCCCAGTTCAGCAAGTGAGAGACAGTGGTGACTACGGTAGGATGTCCCTGTTGCGAATTTGGTGATTTTGTTGTAGCAGGTCTCTAGCTTGTTTAGATCACATTGCCTTAGGTTGGTATATATTGGAGAAGTATAAAGTAGGGTGGAGATAAGGCTGGAATTTGCTACTGAAATCTTTGCTGCTTTGCTGAAAAGTTGCTTATTTCTGTATAACACTCCTAGTTTTTTGTGGACTTTTTTATGGTCATGGATATGTGAATGTCAAATTTTAGTTTATTGTCTATTTCCACTCCTAGCAATTTGGTGTGTTCTGTTGTGTATATAGTGGTGTTGTCTTTTGCTGTGATGTTAAAGTGAGAGTTGTTTTGAGTATGTTTGGTGGGTTATAAGATGAGTAGTTTAGCTTTGTTTGGGTTGAGTATTAACTGGGCATCGGATAACCATGTTTCAACAGAGGAAAAGGCTTGCTGTGTGACTTTTTGCAGTTTGGGTAGGAACTAGGCTGAGCAGATGATGGTTGAGTCATCTGCGTATTGTATGAGTGTGCCATGTTTGGTGGCAGAGGCTAGATTATTGGTGAAAATAGAGAAGAGTAGCGGTCCAAGGATGGATCCTTGGGAAATCCTATAGAGACAGATAGTTGGGGAGATATGTCATTCTGCCATACAACAGATTGTTGGCAGTCAGACAGGTAACTCTGAAACCAGTTGGTGACTGATTGAGAGAAGGATAGGTTATTGAGGACAGAGATGAGTTGTTTGTGTGGGACCATGTCAAATGCTTTAGATAGGGCTAGGAAAGTAGCAGAGGAGAGATAGCCATTGTTTTTATGCTGAAGGATAGTGTTAGTAAAGGAGACTAAAGCAGTGCTGGTGCTATGGTTTGGTCAGAAACCATGCTGAGTATTGGAAAGGAGGTTGTTAGTAAGTAGGTAGTCTGAGAACTGAGAATGAATGCATCTCTCTAGTATTTTGGAGAGTGGAGAGAGAATAGCTATGGGGGGTAATTGGTTAGCTCTGTGGAGGGGAATTATATGTGATACTTTCCATAGTGTGGGAATGTAACTTTCTGACAGAGATCGGTTAATCAAGATGGATACTGGGTAGGCCAGAGCATCAGCTGCGATTTGTAGGTATTCACTTGGGAGGTTGTCTGCTGCTAATTTGGTGGGCTTAAGTTTAGATAAGAGATTTTTTTATGTTGCAGGAAGGTACAGGAGAAAAAGAGAAGGCAGTGGGGAGATTACTAGTTGAAGGTGTGGGTTGGAGGGTAGGGGGGTTGTGTTGTTTAGCTAGTGATAGTTTGGTTTGTGTGAAGTTTGTGTTGAATGAGGTAGCAATATTTTTGGAGGAGTGAGGGATATTAGGAGGCGGGATACTGACTTTACCTGGGTGGAGGATGGAGTTTATGGAGGACCAGAATTGTTTGGGGCTGTGTTGGGAGGAGTCTAGGGCAGACTGGTAGTATTGGAATTTGTCCTGTTTTATTAGCTTTTTGACTCTATTGCATAGTTCTAGGAATTTCTGTCCAGTTGAGGGGGGTTTAGTTTTGCACCAGTGCTCCCAGGCTTTATCCCTGTTTTTCATTTCTGACTTAATGGTTTTCTGTAGCCATGGGGAGGGTTGTGCTTTGGTTCTGGAAAGTCTTATGTGGGCATGGTAATTAAGGATACCCCGGAAGATAGTATTAAAAAATTCAACTGCATCATCAAGACTGAGGTACTTTAGAGGATGTCAGTTACATTCTTTGAGGGATGAGATGAATGTGAGTGGGTTAATGTCTAGTTTTTTACATATTTGATGGTAGATGACAGGTTTAGCTTAGTATAGGTATTTTTTGAGTAGGAATGTTGGGGAGTGATCACTGAGGCTATCTGATAAGCAGCCTGTTATATATGACTGGGGCTTCTTACTGACTAGTCTCCAATCCAGGGTAGTGTGCTTGCTAGATTTTTTATTTATCCTGGTTGGCGAATGGACTAGTTGGGTGAAGCCATGAAGGTTTACATGATGGGTTGGAAGGTTATCAGAACAGGATTGCCAGTCAATATTGAAATCACCTAAAATTATAGTTTCTTGGGGGAGACGGTGGGTAGACCAGCTGAGGAGGTTTTCTAGTGGAGGGATGTTTTGGGCAGGGAAGGATAGTAGGTATATTTGGGAAGGTAGGTTGTATAGGAAGACAGACAAGACAGCATACAGGGGCTGTATATGACACGTTCATAGGTTCATAGGTTCATAGGTAGGTACTAGGCTATCTGCCCAAAGGCATTTATAAGCCTAGCCAGAATGTGTTGGCTTTCGCCACCCCCTTAGATTAGTTCCCTGTGTCTCTGTCCAGCAGATCCACTGAAGTGATCCCCGAGGTAAACTTTCTGTTTCCCATCCACTCGTCAAGATTTATTTTGAAGAGTGATAGCGAGGAGCTCTGCCTAATGTAGATTGGGATGTTGTTCCAAAGCATGGGAAGTCTCTGGGACAGGAATCTATCCCTCCAGCATGTCCTATTTATTGTTGTGGTGAGATCTAGATCCCTAGAGTGTGTGGCTCATGGGGATAAGGTTTTCTTTAGGTGGAGCATGTCCATTAATTCTGGGTTGGACATGGCCTTGTATGTCAGGAAGTGTTCACCTCTGAGTAGGCAGTATGCGAACGAGTACAGCTGTAATTTCTTCAGTCGAGCTGCATAGGGCATCTGTTTGAGGCCAGTGATCCTCTTGGTGAGGTACTTCTGTGGTCTTTCCAGCTGTTTCAGGTGTCTTGTAAGGTACATCCCAAATGGGGCGTTGTACTCTATGATGGGTCTGATGAGTGATGAGTAGAGGCGCACAATGACCTCTTTTGATCTGGATGCGAACCCTTTTGTGATTAGGTGGGCCACATAGAAGGATTTTCTAACCACTTTGGTAATGTGATTATCAAAGGTGAGATTACTATCTACTTGGGTCCCCAGATCCCTTAGGTTCATAGGTTCATAGGTTCATACTAGGCTATCTGCCCGAGGGCATTTATAAGCCTAGCCCATAGTTTTGTGGCTTACGCCACCCCTTTAGTTTGGAGAAACTATGCCCATTATTTTGCTGTGCCTCTGTCGAGCAGTGACACTGAGGTAACCCCTGGGGTGTATCTGCGATCTCCCATCCATTGGTCAAATTCCTCTTGAACAAGGCCAGCGAGATGCTCTGCCTCACATAAACTGGGATTTTGTTCCACAGCATAGGGAGTCTTTGGGTGATGAATCTATCCCTCCAGCACGTCCTATTAATAACCGTGTCGAGGTTTAAGTCTCCCGCCCTTGTGGCTCTGAGGGATCTAGATTTTTTGAGATGAAGCATGTTCATCAAATCTGGGTTTGACATGGCCTTGTATTTCAGGCATAGGTCACCTCTGAGCAAGCGGTAAGCAACTGAATATAACTGGAGTTCTTTCAGTCGGGCAGCATAAGACAGATTTTTGAGACCCTTTATCCTTTTGGTGAGGAACTTTTGTGGCCTCTTCAGCTGCTGCAAGTGTCGGTTCAGATACATTCCGAATGGGGCATTGCACTCGATCATTGATCTGATGAGTGATGAGTATAGGGAGACTATGACTTCCCTTGATCTAGATGTGAATCCCTTCATGATAAGGTGGGCAATGTAGAAGGTCTTCCTAACTACTTTAGCAATATGAGTGTCGAATGAAAGGCTACTGTCAACCTGGGTTCCCAGGTCCCTAATAACTTCTTCTGTGTTCAGGGGATTGCCACCTATATGGTAGCTAGGGGTAACCTTATTTTTCCCGAAGGGTATGACTATGCATTTCTTGGCATTTAACTTTAGGCCATGGCTCTGGCACCAGTTATCCATTTCTGTGAGACCCTTCTGAAGGATATCTGTGTCGGATGTGTTTTCCACTACGGCGCCCAGTTTGCAGTCATCTGCAAACTTTGTCAGCCATAACCCTCCTGTGTTTGCTTGTACTTCAGAAAAGTAGATGCAAAACAAGAGAGGGCCCAGGACTGAGCCCTGTGGGACACCACTTGTGACAGGCTTTGAGTCTGACATGGCGCCAGCAACTCTGACCCTGTGGGTTCTGTCACTCAGCCAGTTTGCAGCCCATCTTGTAATGTATGGGTTTACATTTAAGTTGATGAGTTTTTCAATGATACCCGAGTGAGGTATTGTATCAAAAGCCTTCGCCAGGTCTAGGTAGGCTGTATGGACTGCCTTTCCCTCGTCAGTGGCCTTGGTGACTGTTTCGAAAAGGTCAACCAAGTTTAGAAGGCATGATCTGCCTTTGACAAAGCCAAACTGGGTTGGATCCAAAGTCTGCAAGTTCCCTATGTCTTTATTTATGAGATCCATTATGATCCTCTCCATGGCTTTGCAGATAAGGCTTGTCAAGCTAATGGGATGGTAATTTCCAGGGTCGGTGGAGGCACCGCCTTTGTGGAGTGGGACCACAGTCGCTGTGCGCCACTCCTGGAGTAATATCCGGAGGTGAGACTAAGATTAAACAGCTGTCCTAACTGTGGGTTTAATTCCTTGTTGAGTTCATGGAGCACACAGCCGGGGACACCATCAGGTCCCATGGATGCTGTGTTCTTTGCCTTGGAGAGAGCAGTTCTCACCTGGGCGTTAGAGATGTTTGTGGGGCTACAATCATTTGTTAGAGATATCTCTCCTTTAGGGGAGGGGGGGGAGAAGTTTGCACTGAACCTTTCAGCCAGTATGTTGGCAATGTCTGTAGGATCAGTAATCTTCACATCATTTTGAACTAATTCTGAGCATATCTGGGAGTTTCCTCCTAGGTTTCTGACATAGTTAAAGAATGCCTTATGGTTGTCTTTAGAGTCCTTAGCTATTTTTTTCTCAAAATTAGCTTTGGATGATTTTATGAGAGCTCTTAGCTTTTACTTATAGTGATTAGCGGTGTCTTACCTTTTAAGGATTTTGCTCTATCTTGTAGTAGCTTTCTCCTTTTGTTGTAGAGTTTGTTTATGGCTGGGGTCCACCAGACTGGACGATTGCCTTTGGTACAAAGAGTCTTTGTTTTGCTTGGGATTGCCTGATCCATGCAGCCCTGCAGGTGCTGGTAGAAGGCATCTGTAAGTGATTCAGCGGTTTGAGTAATGTTAACCGCTGGCTCAGGGGCCTTAAAGGAGACCACACTAGTCTTTAGAAGTGTGAAGTCGGCTTTCTAGAAGTTCTTTACTGTGGTCTTTTTCATTTCGGGGGGGGGCGGGATGAGGACCTCCAGCGAGATTAGTTTGTGATCAGATCTCACCAGTGAGGGGTATACTTCCGGCGTTGAACATTGTGCTCCCATGTTCGTGATGATGAGATCAAGTATGTTTTCTCCTCTTGTGGGGATGGTGACTAGTTGTTCCATGGCATTTGAGTTTATGAATTCCAGGAACTTTTGGGCTAGAGTGTTTGGGCTTGAGTAGTGTTCCCAGTCTATATTAGGTAGTTGAAGTCACCTAGTATGATGGTGTTCGGAGATACATTTATCCCCTCCAGTGTTTTCAGGAAGGCCATATGAGGTTCCTGAGTTTGCGAGGGTGGCCTGTAACATGCTACAAATTGCAGAGCAGTCTTGCCTATGGTTAATTGCACCTGGATGGTTTCCGATGCATCGTGCAATGCCACCAATCTTGAGGTGTGGGTGTCCTTGATGAATATGGATACCCCTCCTCCTTTCTTGGTATTGTCCGGGTTTTGGGGCCGGAACGCATGATATGAGGTAAAACCTGATAGTGCTGGGGTGCTCTCAGGAGCCTTGAACCAGGTTTCTGTCACAGCACAGACATCGATGTTCTCCATACTGAGAAGGGCCTCGAGTGCGTGCATCTTGAGGTTGAGACTTCTGGCATTGAGCAGCATTACCCTTGTTTTTTTTTCTTTGTTTTGTTCTAGGGTGGTAGGTTTAGAATTTGAGCCTTGCCTAAAAAGGCACTATGGGGTGGCAAGAGCCTTTGCCAAAATCCGAATCCCAGGGTGACAAGTGCAAGCTGTCCCTTGCGAAGCAGCGTGGCTTGTCCAGCATGTCATCCCAGGCAGACAGACATTGGATCCCCTTTGAATGACACCAGAGTTTAAGCCAATTGTTAAAGCTGATCATCTTATCTCTGTATTGTGGCATCATTCTTGGTGAAGGTAGGATACTGCTCAAGGTCAGGGTCATACCTGCTTGGGCTACATAATCAGAGAGCTCCTCTATGTCTCTCTTCATGTAGTCCAAGGAGGTACGTCTCAGGTCGTTAACACCAGCGTGGACAATGATTGAGTCATACTTGTACCTGCTGTTGAGAGACCTGAGTGCATGCGTTATGTGGCGTATTCTAGCACCCGACAGGCAGCTTACTGTGACCTTCTCCTTACTCAGTCTGGTGAGCGGGACGTCAGTGTGTCTGACTATGGAGTCACCAATGACTAGTGTGTCTGGCATTGTGTTTGGCCTTAAGGGCTGTGACTGCTTGGCACTCTGACTGTGTGGTCTATGTGCTGCAGGTGTTGTGTTCTGAGGTGGTAGTTGTTTGGGTGTCTGCTTTGGTGGCCTCTGCTGTTTTGGTAGATTTTTGATCAGAGCCTCCGAGTATGTCTTTGTGTGTTTATGTGTATGATTTGAGGTTGTGATGGTATTATGTGAGACTGGGTCTATAGTGTGTGTGGTTACCTTCTCCTCCTATCCGGTCATGCCAGTCCTATGTTGAGAGAGCTCAGCCTCCAGTTTGGCCGTATAGTTGCATCTCTCGCATGTATTTGTGTTTTGTGGGAGGAGGAGAGGGTTGTCTGTGTACATGAGGCAATTGTAACATTGCCTCAATATTCCCAGGTTCACCAGCTGAGCAGGAGAGGACATTAGCAACTGATCCCTCGACATGCTAGAAGGAATAGACAGAAAAACTTAAGAAAAGGTTCTGGGGGATGTGGGTGACCGAGAAATGGGGTTTGCTTTTTTGGGGTACTTTCTATAACAAGAGTGCTGTATCGAGGTGATAAGTACTGTAGGAGAAAGTGCTTCGCTATACAGATAGAGAATAGTCTACTTGGGAGTCAAGTAGAGATAATTTATAGTTGTAGGATACACTAAATAGAACAGTAGTATACTTTGAGGAAGGTAGTTTTAAGGGAAAATTTGAAGAGTGGACTTTAGGTAGCCCTAATAGTTTAAATCTGATTAACCGGCGCTGCCCTAGTGTGCAACGGTAGCAGCTCCGCGCTAAAGCGTGCTAACGCGTGCTTTATAGCAGGGGGCTGGAAAAAACAGGAAATGACCCAAAATGGCCGATGAATTACTAGTTGCTGCTTCTAACCACTCCTCTGAGGACAAACAAGCAGCTCAGTACTCCCCACTCCCACTGGTGAGTAAAGAAACTACCTCTGGCCACACAAGAAAATGGAGGAACACAGAAACCAAATACAAAGCCTAGGGATCAGCAAAATATGATCACTGGAACAACTAGCTAGGAAAGTTTAGGAAAGGAGAAATATTTTTTTTTTTTTGTTTTTTTTGCAAACAGACAGAAAAAAATGCAGTAAATGCTTTGTTTTCGACTAAATTGCTATCAAAGGCTGGTACACTTGAGTGTATTAGCCTGTTTGTTACTTTTAAGCAATACTTTAGCCCACAAGTGCAATCAACAATATAAGCTCACAAAAACAGGAAAATAAGGTAATAAAACAATAATATAGGCTTAACCTTATTATGTCTTCGGTATTTAGGGGACTACCACCTATATGGTAGCTTGTGGGTACTTTGTTTTTTCCAAAGGGGATGACTATGCACTTTTTGGCATTTAGCTTGAGGCCATGATTTTGACACCAGGTATCCGTTTCAGTGAGACCCGTTTGGAGGATGTCTGTGTCAGCCGGATAGTCAGTTATAGCCCTTAGTTTGCAGTCGTCTGTGAACTTGGTCAGCCAAAGTCCTTCTGTGCTTGCCTGTACCTCTGAGAAATATATGCCGAACAGGAGGGGTCCTAGGACTGAGCTCTGGAGAAATCCACTTGTAACCGATTTAGAGTCGGACCTAGCTCCCACAACTCTCACCATGTGGGTTCTGTCCATGAGCCAGTTGGCAACCCATCTTGTGACATAGGGGTTTATGTTCAGGCTGGTGAGCTTGTCTATAATACCAGAATGGGGAATTGTGTAGAAGGCCTTTGTGAGGTCTAGGTAGGCTGTATGTACCACCTTTCCTTCATCTACAGCCTTGGTAACTGTCTCAAAGAAGTCCACCAGGTTTAGAAGGCATGATCTGCCCTTAACAAAGCCGAACTGGGTAGGGTTCAGTGTTTGGAGGTTCCCGATGAGTTCCATGATGATGCGCTCCATAGCCTTGCAGACCAAGCTAGTCAGGCTTATAAAGCGATAGTTCCCGGGGTCTGTTGTGGCTCCACTTTTGTGGAGCGGAATAACTGCTGCTGTGCGCCACTCTATGGGTACATAGCCTGTGGAGAGGCTGAGTTTGGACAGTGTGTTTAGGTGAGGGGTTAGTTCGTCTTTGTGCTCATGTAGGATGCATCCTGGGACACCGCCCGGTCCCATTAATGTTGTGTTTTTGGCTTTGGAGAGGGCTATTTTAACCTGAGTGTCTGTGATTTCAGGGACTCTTCATTCTTCTGGTATGGTTATGGGCCCTCTTGGGTAGCTAAAGAATGCCTTGTGGTTATCTTTGGATCCCTTGGCAATTTTTCTTTCAAAGCTTGCCTTGGATGATTTTATGAGGGATCATAGTTTCATGCTGATACTGATCAGGGATGTCTTCCCTTCTTGGGATTTTACTCTTCTGTACTAGTTTCCTCCTTCTGTTGTATAGCTTGTTTATGGCAGGAGTCCACCAGACTGGTTTCCTTTTCTTGGAGGAGTGAGTCTTGGTTTTGCTTGGGATGGCATGATCCATACATTCTTGTAGGTGCCTGTAGAATACATTAGTAAAGAATTTTGCAGCTTGGACAGCATTATCCTTCAGCATGGGGGCTTTGAAACTTTCCACCTTGGTCTTAAGTAACGTGAAGTTTGCTTTTCAAAAGTTTTTCATGGTGGTTTTCTTGTCCGGTAGTGGGGGTGGAATGTGGATATCCAAAGTGATTTTTTATGGTCAGATTTAACCATCGAGGGGTTGAACTCCGGTGTGGAATACCGGTCGCCCATGTTGGTGATGACCAGGTCCAATATGTTGTCAACTCTGGTGGGAGTGTTGACCAGTTGAACCAGGGCATTTGAGTTTATAAATTCTAGGAAATGTTGGGCAAGGGAGTTAGTACTTGAGTAGTTCTCCCAGTTAATGTTTGGATAATTTAAATCACCCAATATTAGGGTGTTTGGTAGGACCTTTATGTTTCGCAGTGTTTCCAGGAACGCGGAATGGGGGTCCTGGGACATGGTGGGTGATCTGTAGCAAGCTACAATTTGAATTGCAGTTTTGCCCATTGTTAGTTGCACGTGAATGATCTCTGAAGCATCGTGCTGTGCCACTAACCTGGAGGTGTGGATTTCCTTGATGAATATGGATACACCCCTGCCTTTTGTATTTTGGTTTGGGTTCTGTGGCCGAAATGTATGGTATGAGTTGTAGCCTGATAGTGCTGGGGTGCTCTCTGGAGCTTTAAACCAGGTTTCTGTTACTGCAAATATATCAATTTTCTCCATACTGAGGAGTGCCTTGAGTGCATGCATTTTGAGGTTCAGACTTTTGGCATTGAGTAGCATTACCCTCAGTTTTTTGTTTGTTACTTGTGCTATTTATGGCGGTGGGTTTGTCTTTTGAGCCTTGCCTAAAAGAGGCACTATGGGGGTGGCAAGAGCCTTGGCAAGTATCTGAAATCCTAAGGGTGACAGGCAGCGTGGCTTGTCGAGCATGTCATCCCAGGTGGACAGACACTGGATCCCCTTTGAATGACACCAGAAACTTAGCCAATTGTTGAAATTGAGATTTCTTTTCTTTATACCATGGTATCATTCTTGGCGAGGGCAGGATGCTACTCAGGGTCAGAGTCATACCAGCCTGGGTTACGTGATCAGAGAGCTCTTCCATGTCTCTTTTCATGTAGTCCAGAGAGGTACGGCTCAGGTCATTCACACCAACATGGACAATGACAGAGTCATGCTTGTGTTATGTGGTGGATCCTGGCACCCGACAGGCAGCTAACAGTAACCTTCTCATTATTCAGCCTAGTAAGTGGGACGTCAGTGTGCCTGACTATAGAGTCACCTATTACTAGTATATTGGGTATGTTATTTTGCCTTAAGGACTGTGATTGTATAGCACACTGGTTTTGTGAAGTATGTGTTTCATGGTTTGTGTTGGGGGGTGGAGGTTGCTTGGATGTTTGCTTTGGAGGTCTCTGTTAGTTTTGCAGATTTTTATTTAGAGACTCTGAGTATGTTTTTATGTATTTATGTGTGTTTTTTCCAGTGCTGCTTTAATGGGTTTTTGTAAAACTGGTGGTGTGGTGCAAGTATTTCCATTCTCCTCTTGACTGTCTGATCCAGTCTTGGGTTGAGAGAGGTCAACACCTGGGGGGTAAACACGTGGGGGGTAAACGCCTTGGGCAGGGAGGGGTGTTTGGTAATCAGAAGCCCACAAGCCTCCAAATGGATACAGTGAGACTGAGGTCCCCACCCATGGGCAGTCACCACTGCACCTTCATAGCCCTGAAGGTGACTGTGCTGAGAGCTGAGCAGGAGGGGCAGGCTGACCCTCTAATTGCACCACATGGCCCTCAAGCTGGAGTAGCAGATCTCCCAATTCCTTGCGGAGCTCACTACACACCAGACCCCAGACCTGGCTTCGAGTGACAGGATCCTGTAAGCACCCATGCCCGGGGGGGACGAGCCCCATCCCCTGAGGCAGTTCCACCCAAAGGTGGTGCAGGACCAACAGATGAGGAGGTCCCGGGGTGGGTCCCAGACGTGCTGTGGCCCAGTGCCCTGGCCAGATGAGGGGGAGGGCGGATCCACTGGGATCGGCCATCCCAGACCTGCTATGGTGTTGCAGTTTTAGAACATATGTTGGTTATTAATGGTAAACACATTCCCAAATTAGTTATAACAGCATGCATGAGTATTCCCATTAACCCAAAACAACAGATTTGTAACATTTGCATAGTAAACAGAACACATGCATATATGAAGCCACAGTGGGCATTACATCGGCATGCATGTTACACTGATAGCAACAGGCCACCAATGATAGTATTTGAACAGGGAACATTATTTGGAATACATTTCAATGTTTGTAGAACAACAGGACACATGTCCCAACAATAGGTTTGGTGGAAAACATACCCATCCATTTATGTGTTTACATTATTGGTGAAGATAAGGTGAAGGAGAGAGAGAGAGAGAGATGTCAGTTAACAAATGTAGATTCATGCAGTGGTCAAAGATTTAATGATCATAGCTCTACTCATTACTCTGCAGGTATTATTACAACAACTATGGCCTTGGGATGGGCAGTGGTATGTTTGTACACAGTATAATTACAACCTTCTTATAGCTACTTTATAGGTTCATAGCTGTGTACTAGGCTAATGGCTCTGGAGCTTTTACAAGCCTAGTCCATAGGATTACCTTGACATCGTGCCACCCAATCTTAGTTCCCAGTGCCTCTGTGAAGCAGAGCCACTGGAGTGATCTCTGGGGTGAATTTTCTATTGCCTATCCACTCATCAAGATTTCTCTTGAAGAAGACCAGTGAGATGCTCTGCTTGACATGTATGGGAAGTCTATTTCATAGCATGGTCAGTCTCTGGGTTATGAACCTGTCTCTCCAGCTTGTTCTGTGGATTGTGGTAATGAGGTTGAGGTCTCTGGAGCATGTAGTGTGGAGGGATTGGGATTTCTTTAGATGCAGCATTTTTAACAGAGCTGGGTCAGACATGGCTTTGTAAGTCAAGCAGAGATCGTCTCTAAGTAAGCGATATGAGACAGAATAGTTGGAGTTTTTTGAGTGTGTCCATAGATGACAAGTGTTTAAGGCCTAAGATCCTCTTTGTGAGGTATTTTTGCGGCTTCTCTAGTTGTTGTAGGTGTCTAGTGAGGTACATGCCAAATGGGGCATTGTATTCAATGACTGGCCTAATGAGGGAAGAATAAAGGGAGACAGTGACCTCTTTCTTCCTGGATGCAAAACCTTTAGTAATGAGATGTGCCACATAGAAGGACTTTCTGACCACAGTGGCAATGTGGTGGTCAAAAGAGAGTTTGCTGTCAACCTGTGTTCCCAGATCTCTTATGATGCCTTCTGTGTTCAGTGGATTACTATCGATGTGGTAATTCTTGAGAACTGAGTTTTCCCCAAAGGGGATGACAACACATGTTATGGCTTTGAGCTTAAGGCCATAGTTTTGACACCAGTCATTGGTCTCAGTGAGGCCTTTCTGTAGGATGTCAACATCACTTGGAGAGGTAATTATGGCTCCCAATTTGCAATCGTCTGCAAACTTTGTCAGCCAGAGTCCCTTTGCGTTGGACTGGACTTCAGAGAAGTAGATACCAAACAGGAGAGGACCCAGGACCGAACCCTGTGGTACTCCACTCATGACTGGTCAGCAGTCTGACTTGGAGTCAGCTACTTTCAGACTGTGGGTTCTATCTGTGAGACAGTTTGCAACCACCTAGGGATATAGGGGTTGATGACTAGCTTAGTGATTTTTTTTCTATGATTCCTCAGTGGGGAATACTTATACTTTCTCTTACCTGGAAGTCCTGTGAAGGGAATGTTTGTTAATACTACATGACTGTTTCTACCCATATTCACATAGTCAGGGTTAAATATGTGCACTCATACTGTGTGTGTGTGTGTGTGTGTGTGTGTGTGTGTGTGTGTGTGTGTGTGTGTGTGTGTGTGTGTGTGTGTGTGTGTGTGAGTGTGTGTGTGTGTGTGTGTGTGTGTATGTGTGTGTGTGTGTGTGTGTGTGCACGCGCGCGTGTGTGCACATGTGTGCTACTGACATACTCTGTCTTGATTTCTATCGGTTACCATGGTTGTTGGTAGCAGGGACCAGTAGCTGTGACAGCATGACACTTTTGAACATTTCTTGGGGGAGACCACTTGGTGTATGTACTTATCTTGCTGTCATTTGCAGCCTTGGATTTGGACTGTGGGTGTTGGACACAGTATTACTACAGGCTTCTTATAAGTACTTTATACCTTCTTTCACCTGGAAGATCTGTGGAGGGAATTTATGTTGACACCACCTGACTGTTTCTACACATATTCACAAAATCCTAGTTAAAGTTATGCATGCAGCTTACTACCACTCCCGGGATTCGTACCGTAGCTGTTTCTGCTAAAAATGCAACAAGTTTGTGTTTCATCAGAACAAGCTATTGAGAAACTGCTGTCTCTTCCTTGAATGTTTTCTTTCTAATTCTCTCTTGGTTGTACAATTTGACAATGTGATTACAACATTCTTTTATATCCATTCCTATACATACTGTTTGACATAGCACAATATAGAAAAGTGTGGTTAACACAACATTACTATTCTGATATCAGATCTTGGTACATGAAACTTTCAAGTCATGCAATACCAGAGTTAACAAAACCAGTCTGGGGTTTCCACTTTTATTGACAAGTAATTGCACTTTTATTGATATATAACCTGTATGTCACTATTACTCTCCTACTGGCATCTTCAGTCACTAACAACCATACCCGTTTTTAAATACTACAAGGTGACATTCTACTACATTTTATTTATTTGCCCTACATAATACCAGCTAGATTGCTACTCACCAGCCTTGCAATGCAGCCTTAGCAGCTTGCTGGCATGGGCTTCCAAGTTCACACCCCTCTCATCTGCAGCTATACAGGAGAAAAAAGAAAATATTTATGCATACCTATCCATCACATATACAGGCTGGACTTTGGAGAACACTTATTTTGACTAATACTTACACATGGCTTGAGCATTCCCCGCTCGGACATCTTGAACCCACTGGTCCAAAAGGTCCCTCTTCCTCCGCTTTAAGCTGGCAAATTGGTACCAGACCTGCTCACCAGTCGAAGGGATGCCAGTTGCAGTGGTAAGATCACTGGCAAGTTGGTCCCAGGCCACTGCTTTGTATTGGGAGCCCTGGTACTGGTCCTGCATCAGTCTCCCTTCATGGTTTTTAATGAGAAGTCTGACCATGACCCTAGACTCCTGAATGCTCAAGCAATGCAGCCAAAAGCACACACCTTCATTTACACCAGCCATAGTGCATACAGTGGGGAGCTGCAACTGGTTATGAGCTGTATTCCCACCTGTGTGGGTTAAATAGGGCTAATTTTCCACCCTTTATCGTTATTGGACAGTTTTGAAACTGCTGAGCTAAGCTAAGTACCGGGCAACCCCACTTAGCAAAGATAACCATTGCTTAAAGGGCTAGATGCTAAGCCCTGTTTACCAGTGCGCAAATCTGCTTAGCTGTCCTAAATCTTGCTTAAACTTTAAATTTCAGTGACACCTCACATTTGAGGTAGCTACACTACCCTGGTTAGCAATACATAATAATATTCAGTACCTATTTATGAAAAATACATTTTAGTTGTGTTTTATGCATGCAAATGCATGGACTGGTGTGGGGTTCGAATCATGACAGCCTGCATGCTAGGCAAACACTCTAATCACTACACTATTTCAGTTTCACTATTGGTACTGTGTATATTTCGGTTTACTATCAAATTGTCGATCCCGTTTTGTGCGACGCGCATTGCCCGAACGCAGAACTGCGAACGTCACAACACTGACGCCCAGATGTGCGAACGGCAAAACCTCGCCCCCATCCGACCCATGGTAGCATGGGTGTGGAGGTGTTGCGCGGCCGGTAATGTCGATCGTCGGAGTTTCGCGGTTTCGGTTCGCTATCGAAATGGTTTCGGTGTTTCGGTTCACGCAAACGTGTCGATGAGGTCGCCGTTCGCACGGAGTGCATTCGCACATTTAATAGTAAACCGTATATTTCTATTTAGCTTCTTTTGATGATTAAACTCTGTTATGCATAGCTGTGCTACGGGCACACCTGCTCAGCTGCACTTAAACTTTATTGCACACAGGAAAAAAAAATAAGGAATATATTTTAAACATTGCTGTTAGAAACCTAGAACATTGATAGAATGACAGGCTTTGCATTAGCATGTATTTTGCAAGGGGTATGCAATGTATCACACTGCCGTTTTAACGGACTGCACTTCTTTTCTGGTGTATGGTGCACACATATATGGCATAATGTGTACATTCTGTCATATATGTGTGTTTTTCTGAGGTAGGCTGTCTGTTATTTTCTCCACAGACACTAAAGTGTCCGTGGAGACTTTCATTTATTTTACATTGCTGTTCGGCAATTCTCAAGGGCAGGGGGGCATGTGTATTGTGAGAATACTGCTCTCAGACACACCCCCTGCACTCGTGCACAGAACAGTGTCCATTTTAGAGCATGGCAGCATGCCTTCATGAATATGCATGGCACACTGCCATGCTGCACGGGAACAGTCCCTTCCTTGCAAGAATAAGTTATTCTTGCACAGAAGTTTGCTGAATCCCAGGGATTAACTCTCTTATGTGATATATGGATGACATTTGGTCTTGACAGATGTGTAATACTGGCATTTATAACAGGGACACTGAAGCACTGAGAGGAAGTATCGACCCAGATAAGGAGAGTCATAATAAACAAACTTGAACAAGAAGGAGTGCATAAATACCTGGGAGTGCACGAACAGTCAGAAACAAAGTATGACCAAATGAGGACAAGTGTTAGGAATGAATGTTTTACAAGACTAAAGCTAATATGAAAACTGCCTTGACATCTAGGAATAAAGTTTAGACTAAATGAACTTTTTCTTCCTATTCTAATTTACAACTTTGATGTCATTGACTGGCCCCAGAAAGCACTGGATCAGTTGGATAAGAAAGCAAGATGATTGCTTCATGCTTGTCAAATAGTATATAATGATACATAAAAATCAGTGCATTGCAAGATTATATAGTTCTTTGTCTGAAGAAGATTGTTCTCAGATAGCATAGTGGTGCAGCGGTTAATGTTGTCCCCTTACAGCAAGAAGTTCTTAGGTTCAAGCCTTGGCTGGGGTGCCTTCTGTGCAGACTCTGCATGTCCTCCCTGTGTTCGTGTGGATTTCCTCTAAGTGCCCTAATTTCCTCCCATGTTACAAAGACATGCATCTAGAGTGTTTCTCCCTGGGCCTCTGCTAAAAATTGACTTGTTCCAAGTTGGACTTTCCTGGTAAACACATGTTAAATAAATAACATGGCTGTCCTAGAAACTGACTATATGTATAGGTCTACATTCATGGGACTGTGTACATATTGGTGACACCACCAGATCCAAACATAGTGAATGTTCTAAACCATGAAGAAACAAGTGTAAGATGACATCTCTGCTCAGATTTGTAGAAACATTTAAGAAAGGAGTGGGAATGGAAATCAAAGTGGCAAAAATCATGCGATGGCAGAAAATGCTGAAAAAAATATAAAGAACATGACCAAAAGGAAAGAAAACTGGAAAGTCTATAGTTATATTGGAAAGTATAGAGAACTCCTGCAACAATCATGCGCTGATCAATATTTGATGCATGGATGGCTAAGAAGATATGACTTTAAATAAAAAAAATGAAAGGTTAATTATGGCAGCTCAAGATAGCAGACGACATATATACTGGTTTACAAACTTTAGAAAATGTTTGGTTAACTGTCTTTCCACCTGCTCCCTCATAGTTTCGAACCCTTTATCTAGCCAAGCACAAAGCTATCTAGCCCCCTTTTCCATGAACTTCATCATCTGGAACCTGGAAAGAGGAAGAAACTGCTCTTAGTAACTCATAGACTCAGGAAGAAGCTTGACAATAAAGACCCCAGATTCGACTACCATAAAACCATGCTCTGGGACCAAGAGCATTCCACCTCTCACTGCAGCTACTCCCACGGCAACCAGGTATACATACTGTAGCCACTGGGCCTGCATTTAACAGCATTTCTGTAATCTGCTGTAGAACAAAAATTGTTGTTCCAGAGCAGCTCTCCACACTACTATATTTTTTACACCACAGGCACAATTTGTCATGCTCAAAGAACATCTGAGATTCTTATGTTTATTAAAAGTTTTGTATAATCTGCAGTTCATGACTTGGTGGAGTTTTATTCCATACCTACACAAAAGGTACTGAGGTCTCAAAACTGATTTACAACTTTCCTCCTACTTCTGCACATCCATTAGTTCTGTGAAAAAATAAGCACCGAGACTTGTTTTCCATTGCAAGCTGTTTGACTTCCATTGCAAGCTGTTTGACTTGTTTTCCACTGCAAGCTGTTTGACTTGTTTTCCACTGCAAGCTGTTTGACTTGTTTTCCACTGCAAGCTGTTTGACTTGCTTTCCATTGCAAGCTGTTTGTCTTGCTTTCCATTGCAAGCTGTTTCTCTCAAAGCATGCATTGTTCAAAAATGGGAAACAGCTAGTGTAGCTTTAAGTGACTACCTTCCCTGCATATAAAAAGGTCTGCCTTCATCAGCTATACAAGAGAAGATTGGCCTTTCATATTGTATTTCAGGACATATGAATCCCTTCAAACTGGGCACAGACTCTCATATTACATGTGATAGACTGGAAAAAGTTCTGTAAGAAAGCAATCATAATTGACTCCAAGGAATATGAGCCCCACAGATGTAGACACAGACTCTCATTTTACATGTGTTATAAAGCAGACTAATAAAGACTGGTGATAGTCTTGTAAAAGCAAGCATATTCAATGATCAAAGTGTAAATCGATCATGGACCCGATGAAGCTCAAGTGAAAGTGTTTTCTTAAACATAGCTGTATAGTAGAAGCTCATGGTGTGTTATCATGTTTTGTTTGCTAAAAGTTGAAAATAAAAATCTAAGTGTTTAGCTAAGGGGGTTCCACAGGCTGCTGAGCTGGTAAACTCTCAAA
This sequence comes from Protopterus annectens, assembly GCF_019279795.1. Classification (NCBI taxonomy): domain Eukaryota; kingdom Metazoa; phylum Chordata; order Ceratodontiformes; family Protopteridae; genus Protopterus; species Protopterus annectens. The sequence goes on along the minus strand of NC_056737.1, from coordinate 1,217,233,365 downwards.
GGTCTTTCAGGAATATTCAAATAAGGAACTAACCTCTAAGCTTTGGGAATGGCTCTTTGTTTTTCCACCTCCAGATTTTCCTCCAATCAGCTCCCCTGCACCCTCCCACCATTGTCTGTAACTGCATTTAAATAACTGACTTGTTGAATGTAATGTATCAGAACAAAAACACTTGTCCATCTACTTGCTTAACTAAATAAAGTGCTGGAAACTTTAACACAGTATCTTTATTTCTCCCACAGGGAGGGTATCAGAGACAGAGCCTCCTACATCTTCTAGCTAAAGTGATTTTATCTGGACTGATACTTTGTACTCTGTTTCTTCATAGAAAAAGTATGAGATACACAAACACACACACACACACACACACACACACACACACACACACACACACACACACACATATATAGATATATATACATTGTGTTCTACAGAATTAGAAAAAGCTGCACAGCTTTTTGCTGGCTGTAATGCACTCGTGGCTGAGGGGGCCTGTATACTGAATTGCACAACAGTGTTACAAGACTGTTACACCGGGGGCTGCACAAACACTACTACATGCATGTAACCGAGAAGCAATGAAAACATAAACCACAAATAATTACTGAAAATGAAGAAGTTCTGTTGACACAGGTTCATTCAGTACTGGTAAGAAAGTATACACAAGAAAACTAGTTATAGTAGTCAAAGAAAAAAGGGGAAAAATAATATTAATCAAATATCTACACTTAATTATAGTGTGCTGTGTACATATAAACTTGTAAAATATGTAGATTTGCAGTAACTAGAGCACTATGGAATAAAGAAACATAGAAAGTTCCAGTAATAGGAGAAGAAGTAACAGGGCTAATAGGAAATAACTTTCAAGCTTATTTAAATATGCCACCAGTACATATAATCCCATACGAAGTGGAGAATTTTGTGTACAATGCTGGTCTCAAAACAGCACTCTCAGCAAACATTAAAGGCTGAGGTACTACTAAGTTCATGACAATTATTTGTACAGTGACTCAAGAATGAGATCCATAACTGTTGCAGTATTTGAAGTATTAGAATCCCTAAGCAGTTTGAGAAATTAAAAAAAGTGATAGCTGTTATATGACATAAAAAATTTAGAGCAGGTTACTGATCATGACCACTTTGTTATGTGGAAGAGAAATGGATTCAAGGAAACTTGCCTGAGAGATGAAAATATAAACTGAAGTTATGACCAGTGATCTAACCATACTATGCTGAAGTGCTTGAAGCTTCCAGGTCCATCAATTAAATGTTAATAATTGCACATCCAAGAAGACTAGAGCCTTGAGCCTCAGTCTTCCCACATCTCCTTGAGTAAAATCAGTCTTGCTTATCAGACAACTTTTATCCAAAGAGAATGTAGGAAAAGTGAGGCTCTAATTTTATCAGTGTCTTCCTACTCTGTAACCGATTATAGAGTTGTTGACTCACCGCTAGTTACTAAATTCTAACTGCCATCTCTGCAGCAATAGAACATCGCTTGCAGCTTTTAAAGCTGTTGTTGTTTTTTTTTTTTTTTCTTATGCAGATGTGGTATGTCTGCAGGCATTTAATCATAGTCTTTGCTGCAGTGTCAGCTTTGCTAAACTTCACCATAACAATCATGTTGCGACTTGGTTCTTATGTATGAAACTTGCAAGAAGACACTTTCTCAAGCATAAACAACACTCTTCATGAAATAGACAGCAGTATTTAAACTAAAGTATTACACCGACAGTGGAAAACCAATATGGGTGACATGACAGGCATGTATGTATATTTGCATGTGTATATACATATAAATATAAGTATACACATAGAGATATGTGTAAAATATATAACAGAACAAAAGCAAGCTTGAATCACAAAATATTGATTTACAAAGATTGAAACTCAAAACATTTAAAACAAAATAAAAAGAAACAAAAAAAACCCATAAAACCCATTTTTTGTAACGGGTAGGACCCCCCTTACCCCCATGGCCCCTGCTACCTATATATACCAACTTCGACACTGTACAACGGTGAAAAAATGGTACATTCCAAATCCACTGATGTACCCTAATCGCACACAATAACACATAGAATGTTGACAGTCCCAGTGTTTTGAGACAAAACTCACCAAAAAAAAAAAAAAATGGCAATTCAGCATCTGAAAAGTGTGTACGAAAGCCAGTGGAACAAATGAAACAACTGTCTTCAAAAACTAGCGATGTCCACAGCCAAACTCTCAGCAGTTAGATAAACTTTTAGAAAGCCAGTGGAACAGATGAAACAAATGAAACAAATGTCTTCAAAAACCAACGGTATCCTCAGCCAAACTGTAATTTTATTAAACGAAACACAGAATAATCCAACAGGTTAAGCACTTTCACTTGCTAAATGGCAAGCTTCTTCAGAACAAGTTGAAACAAGCCTCTCAGCACTTAAATAAACTTTTTGGGGCCAAAATTCAAAATACACAATGCTTCATATTAAAGGTATATGACACCTAAAAATATACATAGTGCAAAACCTATTATTATAAAAATCCTATCTATGCTAATCACAATGTGAACAAATACAATGTATAATATATATTGTAAAATATAAATCTAAACCTTAAAAATATTTTAGTATAAAATATTTGTATGTATAATGCCTGGGCAATACAGAACAAATTATTACATATCCATGCAAACTGTCCTATAAAAACTATAAAAATCTAAACGACAATACAATATACAATGACCAAAATATATATCTTGTCCTAAATCTACCTGTCTATAAAAATATTGTAACAAAATTGTACCATCAATATGATATGAATATTTGAATATAAATATAAATAAATATAAAATTTAGTATGCCTGTTTGTGTCTTATAATCACAAATTAACTGTTGCATATGCCACTAAACCCAAATTCAACCCATAGCTAGCAAAGGTTTAATAGAAATAATGTCATTGAGTCCTGGTGGGGTTGAAGCATCCAATAAGACCTGCAACCAATACTCTTTGTATGACAACAGGCCTTTGAAGTCTCCCCCCCCCATGTCAAGTTGAACACTGTCAATAATAACAAACTTGAAATAGTGCCTGTCTCCACATTTTTTGATATGTCTAAAAACAGCATTCTTTTCATCTTTTGTCCTGATACTATATAAATGAGAATATATCCATTTATTAAATTTCCTCTCAGTTTTTCCTATATAAAATCCTGAGCTTGCCATGCATTTAGCCATATATACAATCATCTTAGTGCAACAATTACCTTGTTTGAATATTATTTTTGTACTATTTATATTTTCCAATGTTATACTTTTTTCCTGAAGAATGTGACTGCACTGTTTACAACTACCACATGTTTTAGTATAACAGTCATAAGATATTGGTTTTAAATTCCTTTTCTCTAAATATTTCTTTATGTTGTACCCCATCTTATACACAAATCTGGGTCCAGTCCCTAAAATACTAACCAATTCCTCATCAATAGCAATGATATTCCAATTGGTAGTCAAGATGTTCTTAACTTTACCTATATATGGTCCATATTCTAACACACAATATTTCCCATATGATGGACTATCTTCTAGGGAATGTACTGGTGGCTGTTCAGTCAGCCCTGATGCATAATATAAGCCCAACAATGGTTTATATTTAAATGTCCATCCTTGAATAGTTTGCTGACTAACTTTAGCCATCATCTTGTCATCATACCCTCTTTCCTGGAACATAGTCGTGATATGTGCCACTTCCTCTATCATGTCTTTGTATACAGAAGTCATTCGGATGGCACGTATGATCTGTCCTTTATAAATGTTGAAAAACCTGTTCCTGGGATGGTAACTGGAAAATTCTAAATAACTGTTGGAAAAGGTATTTTTTCTATAAATTCTTGACTTAAACCCAGATCCCATTTTAGAAACACGTGTCTAAGTAGGGTACACCAAAGTCATTGCTATACGAAGTGAATTTTAAGTAGTTGTTACTCTGATTGAGATATATTAAAAACTGGTCCAACCTGTCCGAACTCCCTTCCCATAATGTATATATATCATCTAAATAACGTGAATAATATTTAATATATTGCATCAACTGGCTCTTAAACACCTTAGTCTCTTCCCAGTCTAACATAACCAGGTTAGCGAAGATGGGAGCACAATATTAACAATATTAAATTAGACAATGCATATTTTAACAAATGTATGGAACATAATATATTCCCTATGGGACTTAGATTTTTTAAATGCCCTATGGGAATTTATTTGACTGACAACACTATACAACAGTTTAACACATTTTTTGATCAATGTGGTTTTAAATATATGGAAATGTTAATTAAATATAACGATGAGAAATTAGTGAGACTTATGCAGGAAGTGGAGGAATTGAATGTGATTACTAGGAATGATTTAGTGTTCCCGCAATGGGAAAAACTGTATGTTAAACAGTTTAATGTAGCTGACAATGCTACCAAACCAATTTATTTTCACAAAAATAAGAAGTTTTGTAGAGATATGGAACAATATAAGAAGGGAAGGGCATATCTATGGGACAAATATAAAGTGGATTATAAATATTCTAAAAAAGTTTCAAGTGAAGAATTTGACAATGTTCATTATTCACATGGGCATCAAAGGAACAATCAAGATTACAATTATTTTCACTTAGAGAACAGGAGAAGACAAAGAGACTGGAAATGGGGAGGGAATTGGAGAAGACAACAACAGGAATATTAGGTACAGTAGTGGAATGTCAGCTACAAGAGAATTTAAGTAAACAAGGGCCAATGGTCTTACAGACGAACGACAAGGATTTGTCTAACAACAATAAAGCAAAGATTACACAGGAAGGTGCAGTATACAATTATAAGAATTTTAAAATTTACAACTACACAGAGTACCCATTACAAACGATACACTTTGATTTATTTTCTAAAGGGATGAAATTCATCCCCACTACTAAATTTAGACTTGTTGACTGCATCAGTGAAATAAAAAGATATATAAGAAAACTTAATTGTCATGTTTAAAGACACTACAAAGGATTCTAGTAAGCAAGACTACAAGTGCGAAGGGTTAAAAAAGAAGAGCATGTATGTGCCCCCTATGCATCCGATTATTTCAATTTATGACAAATCCGTAACACAACAAGTATATAGACTACAAAATCACATTGGTGGTAAAAAGATTAATTATAATTTATCCTTGGAAGAACAAAAAGTCCTTACTGACTTAAGAAATGATGACAGCATTAGAATAATGAAACCCGACAAAGGAGGTGGTATTGTCTTTTTTGACAGTATGGTATATTCTACAAATATATATGATTTATTACACATGTCGGGAAATTATGAAATTGTATCTTTGAATGAGATTAATATTGCTTACAATAGGATTGACTTACATATAGAAGAATTCCTGTTAGATAACAGAATCACTATAGACACTTATAATTTTATTAAAGTGGAACATCCCAAGTTAGCTTCTATAGTGGGAATCCCTAAAGTCCATAAAGATACAATAGACCCCCCATTTAGACCTATTATTTCGGGTAGTCATTCCAAAACCTTTCCTATGGGTTCAGTTATTGACTTTCACTTGAAACATATTTACAACAAAATTCCACATATGATGAAAGATTCATGGGAATTTTTGAAGAAATATCCTACATATTTGAGAAGTAATAATTTGTTATTTGTAACCATAGATGTTGTAGACCTTTTCTCTTGTATCCCTAAAACTGATGGATTAGAGGCATTTGCTAACAGTATACATAAATATGCAGACCTTGAATGGGACAAAGCATGTTTATTAATGGACATGATGTCAATTGTCCTTGAACATAATTACATCCAATTCGAGGGTGAATTCTTTAGACAAACCAGGGGCGTTGCTACGGGAGCAGCATGTGCTCCCATCTTCGCTAGCCTGGTTATGTTAGACTGGGAAAACACTAAGGTGTTTAAGAGCCAGTTTATGCAATATATTAAATATTATTCACGTTATTTAGATGATATATATATATATATATCATCCAGTATCTGGAACCCAGGGGTGACAGATGCAGGCCATCTCTGGCAAAGCATCGAGGTCTGTCACTCATGTCATCCCAAGCAGATAGATACTGGATCCCCTTAGAATGACACCAGAAATGTAGCCAATTGTTGAAGTCAATTGTTTTCTGCTTGTACTGCGATATCATTCTGGGTGACAGTAGGATACTGCTCAGGGCTAGGGTCATACCTGCCTTGGCCACATAATCTGAGAGCTCCTCCATGTCTCTTTTCATGTAGTCCAGGGAGAAGCATCTCAGGTCATTCACACCCAGATGGATAGTGGCAGAGTCATATTTGTACTTGTTGTGGAGTGACCTGAGGTTGTTGTAGCTCCTCTGCACCCTCCCATCCCTGCTAATTATATACACTAACTCTGAGATCACACAGAAATGGGGTCATTGTACCTCATCTGTACCCTCCCATCCCTGCTAATTATATATACTAACTCTGAGATCACACAGACATGGGGTCATTGTAGCTCTTCTGCACCCTCTCATCCCTACTAATTATATACACAAACTCTGAGATCACACAGACAGCTCCTCTGCTCCCTGCCATCCCTACTAATTATATACACTAACTCTGTGATCAAACAAACATGGGGTAAAGGCAAATTTCCCAACCCCTGGATTTCAGCAGTCTTGCACTCCCATTGTTCAGCTGCCTTGTCAACCATATGCCATCAGCTAGACCGCTGTTGACCTAACACATATTCAAGTAAATACCACCTATATATAAATATATATATATATATATATATATATATATATATATATATATATGTATATATATATATATATATATATATATATATATATATATATATATATATATATATATATATATATGTATAGGTTCATAGGTAGATACTAGGCTATCGGACCTGGGGCCTATATAAGCCTAGCCAAAAAAGTTCCCTGGCTTTTGCCACACAAGAAAGTTATTTTCCTGTGCCCCTGTCTAGCAGGGACACAGAAGTGATCCCCGGGGTGAATTTCCTATTTCCCATCCAATTGTTGAGATTTTTCTTAAAGAGGGCTACTGAGGATTTTTGCTTGACATGAATGGGTAGTCTGTTCCAGAGCATGGGAAGTCTCTGGGACAGGAATCTGTTCCTCCAGCATGTTCTGTTTATTGTGGTGGCAAGGTTTAGGTCCCTGGAAGTGTAGTATGTCCAACAGATCTGGGTTTGACATGGCTTTGTATGTTAGGCAGAGGTCTCTTCTGAGTAGGCGATAAGCAACAGAGTAAAACTGGAGTTTTTTGACACGGTCTGCGTATGGCATCTCTTTGAGGCCGATAATCCTCTTAGTGAGGTATTTCAGTGGCCTTTCTAGTTGTTGTAGATGCCTTGTGAGGTACATGCCAAATGGGGCATTGTACTCTATAATGGGTCTGATGAGGGATAAGTAGAGAGGTACAATGACCTCTTTTTTAAAGGAGGAGAACCCCTTTGTGATGAGATGTGCCACATAGAAGGACTTCCTGACTACTGTGGCAATGTGATTATTAAAGTAGAGACTACTCTCCATCTGTGTCCTAAGGTCTCTTATCACACTTTCAGTGTTTAGTAAGCTACTGCCTATGTGGTAGTTCATGGGTACAGTGTTTTTCCCAAAGGGAATGACAATGCACTTCTTGGAATTGAGCTTGAGGCCATAACTTTGACTCCAAGCATCAGTCTCAGTGAGGCCCCTTTGTAGAATATCCACATCATTAGGCAATTCTATTATGGCACCTAGTTTGCAGTTGTCTGCAGACTTCATTAGCCAAAGACCTTTTAGCCCAGACTTCTAAGAAGTAGATGCCAAACAGAAGAAGACCCAGGACTGAGCCCTGTGATACTCTACTTGTCACTGGTCTGAAGTTGGATTTGGAGTCGGCTACTTTCACTGCGTGGGTTCTGTCAGTGAGCCAGTTGGCCACACATCTTGTGACATAGGGATTTATGCCCAGTCTAGTGAGTTTATCTATAATTCCAGAGTGGGGGATGGTGTTGAAAGCCTTGGTGAAGTCAAGATAGGCTGTGTGCACCACCTTACCCTCGTCCATGGCTCTGGTGACTGCTTCAATGAAGTCAATCAGGTTTAGGAGACATGACCTAACTTTTACAAACCCAAACTGAGTGGAGTCCAGAGTTTGGAGGTTATCTATGTCCTTGTTTATAAGCTACAAGATGATACATTCCATGACCTTGAAGACCAGGGTCATCAGGCTAATGGGGTAGTAGTACCCGGGGTCTGTGGTGGCGCCCCCTTTGTGGAGTGGGATAACTGTCACTGTGTGACATTCAGTAGGCACAAAGCCTGAAGTGGGGCTATAACTGAACATGGTACTTAGGTGGGGGTGCCAGTTCGTTCTGTAGTTCATGCAGAATGCAGCCTGGGATGTTGTCAGGTCCCGTGGATGCTGTGTTCTTGGCTTTGGAGAGTGCTGTCTTTATTTGTGCAGTCTTAAATACAGGGGCTTTGCATTCTTATGGTATAGTGATGGGCTCTTTGGGGGGGGTGAGGGGGGTGAAGTTTGCACTGAACCTATCTGCCAGGATGTTGGCAATATCAGTTGGCTCTGTAAATCGAGTGCCATTGTGCTGTAGCTCAGAGCAGATCTGAGTGTTGCCATTGAGATTCTTCACATAGCTGTAGAATGCTATGTGGTTGTTTTTAGAATCAGTGGCGATTTTATTTTCATAACTAGCTCTGGAGGATTTTATGAGGTTTCTCAGCTTCTTAGTGAGGCTGGCCAGGGAGTTCCTGCAATCAGGGATTGTACTATTTTTTGCAACAGCTTCTTCCTTCTGTTGTAGAGTTTGTTTATGGCAGGGGACCAACAAATTGGCTTCCTTTTTTTGCAGGATAGTGTCTTGGTTCTGTTGGAGATGGCACGAGCCATACACTCGTGTATGTGCTTATACAGTGCATTTGTATAGGATTCAGCAGTCATGCCTCTATTTTCTGTATGTATGGGTGTTGTGAAGCTTGTCACTTCTGTCTTAATAAGCATGAAGTTGGCTTTGGAGAAGTTTTTTAAGTTGGTTTCCTTAATGGGGGGTGGGAGCGGGATATTGATGTCTAAGGTGATTAGCTTGTGGTCGGATCTGACCAGCAAGGAGTTGATCTCTGTTGTGAAACATTGGTTGCCAATATTGGTAATGACCAGGTCCAGGATATTGCTGCCCCTGGTGGGAGTAGGGACAAGCTGATCCAGGGGGTTGGAATTTATGAATTCCAGAAAGCATTGAGCAAATGTGTTAGTACATGCGTAGTTTTCCCAGTTGATGGGGGGGGGTAGTTAAATTATTAGGGTATTGGACTGTACCTTAATATTACCCAGTATGTCAAGAAACATGGAGTGGGCATCCTGGGGGCAGAGGATCTGTATCAAGCTACAACCTGGATTGAAGTCTTGCTCAGTGTTAGTTGCACTTGGATAATTTCGGATGCATTATGTTGAGCAACTAGCCTGCAGGTGTGGATATCCTGAATGAATATGGACACACCTCCTCCTTTAGTGATTCAGTCCAGGTTAGGTGGCCGAAAGGTGTGGTATGAGTTATAACCTGGTAATGCGGGGGTGCTCTCTGGAGCCTTGAACAAGGTCACTGTCACTGCACAGATGTCAATGTTCTCCATTTTAAGGAGTGCCTCAAGTGAGTGCATTTTGAGGTTTAGACTTCTGGCATTGAGTAGAATTAACCTCAGATTATGCTTGCTTATACCTGCTACAGTGGCGAGTTGGTCATTTGAACCTTGCCTAAAAAAGGCACCATAGGGATGGCAAGAGCCTTAGTCAGTATCCAGAATCCCAGGGGCAACAGGTGCAGGCCATTTCTG